>NC_062537.1:15860934-16098434 GCF_022655615.1 Tachysurus fulvidraco | reverse complement strand
AGCAGATTGATTTGTGTATTAAACCATATATATATATCAATATATATATATATATATGAGCATAGGACTGGAGAGTATTTGCACATATTTAACAATGTTATAAATAATGACGATACTTGAATGAATACACGATTATGTCATATGTCTGTACAAACATTACTTAAGAAAGTTTCAAGAAAGTTTTGGGACAATTGTTGTTTTGGATTGTTCTGGATGTAGAATAAAGTGTCACTGTCACTCTGAGTTGCTCAATAATATCCACAAAAGACATTCTCTCATCTCACTTTCCCATTAACACAAATGTTCATTTTATATTTGTCACCTGCTGATACAAGCTGTGAGTGTTTGTATTAGTTTCACTGTTCAAACTGGTGCAATCTTGGGCCTCTAATAGAGTTTTGAGTCTTTAAAACGACTTTAATAATATGAATCATGAAAATGATTCATTCAGACTTAACTGATTCGTTCAGTTGAATAGTTTGCCTAAGTGTGGAGCCTGACCCTGCTGCCATCTGAGGTAGACAACAAACCAAGGTAAGTAATTATATTAATTACTTTGTGTTGTTTTTTTAATGTACTTGTACTGTATGTCAGTGTTAAGTGTTGCTATTACATGTAAGAAAATGAGTGAACTGAACATGACTCACATACTCTGAACTTGTTCAACTCCTAACTGTGAGAAGTGAATCTCACTCATGCGTAAAAGATTCACTGATTTAAAATCTGTTGTCATGATTGACTCAAGTCAAGAGTCAAGTCAAGGCACATGGATCATTTTCAGTACACACAATCACAAAAAAAAGACTTACATAGATGTTAAAAACACGCACATATTAACATATAATGTAAATATACACCAATCAGCCATAATCTTAAAACCACTGGCGTAATAGTGTGTAGGTTTACCTTGTACCACCAAAACAGCTCTGAGGCATGGTCTCCACAACGCCTCTGAAGGTATGCTGTGGTATCTGGCACCAAAAGAGTAGCAGCAGATCCTGTAAGTTGTAAGATGGTCATCCATGGACTTTTTTGTTTGTCCAGCACATCCTACAAATGCTTAATCTGATTGAGATCTGGAGAATTTGTCAACACCATGAACTCTGTTGTTCTCGGAGAGGCCACTGACATGATGGAATATTTACACTGTAGACGTTTTTTTGGTCTAAGTCAATGTTTAGATAGGAGGTAGGTGTCAATGTAACATCCACATCAATGCCAGGAGCCAAGGCAGACCATGGCACAGAGCATTACACTGCAATACACTGCCTTCACCAGAATTGCTTATAATCACTTCAAATCTGTCACAAACTAAACAAGTTACTAGTTTTCCTGTTCTAGTATGAATTAGGAGCTTGTATCAGGTTAATGAAACAATTTCAAAGCAGTATTATATGTCATATCAAGTAAGTGAGCACATAAGAGGATGGAAGATGTACAACTGTATAACCAGTTTATCATTAATTCAAGACCAGTATCACTGCTCATTATGCTGTCTGGTTTTAGTTTTGTTCAAGCTACCAATTTATACTGAGTTTTTGCTGACATTTTATCATTTTTTTTCTGGAATCCAGACATGTCTGTCTCACAACTTGGTGCCATGACTCAGATGAACTATGTCATATCAGTTAGACTGATTCTGTATGAAACATCTGAAGCAAAAAAACAACCAATATTATATTAAAGATATAATATTTTATAGCTGGGTAAAACTGTCAGTGTAAGTGTGACAAGTAAGTAAGATCTCCCATCTCTTGGATGGGAAACCAGTGTAATTTAATAAAATAGCCAGACAGGAGCCAGTGGTAGGCTTTTGAGAGCACATGCATACATACAGACAGACAGACAGACAGACATACTTAGGACTTATATCACCTTGTCCACATAAATTTATTTGATCTTATTTATTTTCCCTTGCTATACTTTCTCATTAACATGCTGTGTTTCTTCAAGTCAAGCAAATCTATTTACCAATCTGCTGCGTCAAAGAGCAGCTGAACACACAATGGGAAAACTAACAGTGCCACTGATGTGTCTAATTCGATTAGCACAACACTGCTACACGGAACAAGTATTTACTAGATATGCGGAACAAGTGCACGGTCTGTCTGTCTGAATTAAATCAAGTTGCAGAGGAAATAAATTAAATATATGTCAGAACACGTTTAGGGATAGTACAACAAGCAGATACTAAAGAGAATATGTGAAGACAAGTGGATGAATAAATAAACATGACATCCTTAATGCCTGGTGTGTTATTTTGTACAGATTTGTCCTTACCCAAAAAAACAACAATCCTAAAAACAGGGTTGTATTTATTTTGTTTTCTATTGTTCAGACAAGTATAGACAACTAGACAGCTGTGCAACACCTAGGATTTAAATTTAAGCTCATAAATATTGACTATTTTACTGAATATAGTGA
Organism: Tachysurus fulvidraco; assembly: GCF_022655615.1. Taxonomy (NCBI): domain Eukaryota; kingdom Metazoa; phylum Chordata; class Actinopteri; order Siluriformes; family Bagridae; genus Tachysurus; species Tachysurus fulvidraco. The sequence continues at coordinate 16,096,010 of NC_062537.1, read as the reverse complement.
TAGTGAAGATAATGGAGAAATGAAAACAGAAAAGAATAAATATCTTTTTTAACACGGAGGAAAAATATACAAAATTATGTCCAATGTATCGCACTGAATTATTCACTGAATTATTTATACAGATATGTGTATAACTCTTTTTAGGAGGACATGAGGAAATAGCAAACAGGACACTGCTACTAAACTGCCCCAAAAGTTTCCCTTTGTTTATTGCCCTACAAGACATGATGTCCTCGATGAAGATCACCCAAACCTCACGTACAGCACATGCATTACATATACACGCTATCACACACGTTTGCACACACGCACACAAGTGTATATCACCTTCATCAGCATTTTCTCCTTATCAGACAGACAGGAGTTTATCTGTGTGCAGTTACAGCATTTGATTTATTCATTCGTTTATTTCCATATCAGACCAAGTCCTCATTTATAACAGAAATGAAACATATTACACAAAGGTATACAACATTGGTATAATGCCTGTTTAGTTTATACTTTATTATGTATGCTATTTTTTCCCCCAACCTTTAAGAATGCTTTTGACAAAGGAAGAATGTATGAAATCATTGTCATGGCTAGGAAATCAACCCAGGAGCTGTTGCAAGCTTGTGATGCATGCCATTACACACATAACACCAGGCATGTTAACACAAGATTCCCAAGAGTGAAAGAGACTTCATTTTGACTCATTTCGTATGGAGACTTTTGGAACGACCTGTATAATATTTTCACAAAATGTTCCTTGTTGCCTTCTTTGTTGTTTTAGTATTGGCAGAAAATCAGGGTTGAAGAGTTATTTGCAATAGCACTCAATAATAATAAAAAATTCTGATCATGAGAAAATGCTTGGATAAGCAGTATATAAGAAATGTTAGACATTACACAATGGTTAATCTAAGCTCACCTGCTGCCTTTAAATCATGAGTAAAGTCAAATCAAACATGAACATTATTTCTACTCACAAATCTAACAGAGTTATGTCTGGGGTTTGTAAAACAGCACTCTGGCGACATCTACTGGTAAGGTTTGTGTTATTTCACAAAATAAAATAAAAAGTTACTTGCAGCTATTTTAATTGAAGTACAAACTGCATTGTGGTGAAGTATTGTTTTAGGCTTTCATAGGTATGATTATGGTTTAATGATTAATTTTGATGTAATTTCCGTATAAATAGCCTTTGAGAACTGGTATATTTTTCTTTCTGCTATGAATAACTGGTGCTAGGTACAAAGTCATGGTCATATATTTGTAACTTATACTTTTATTAAAAATAGAACTTAGCTATACAGGTAGGTACAGGAAAAATATATACACAATATATAAATATAGTTCATGTATGCAGACAGTTGACAGAACAGTATGACTATTATGAATAAAGTGCAGATAGGTGCTATCTTAGTGTAATATATGCAATGTTTGTAACTATGTAAATAAATAGTGTCTAAGAGCAGTGCATATGTGCAATAGCTGCTAAGAACATAACAGTATGAAACAGAACAGAAATGAAATATTAGTCATAAATATATGTAACAGATATGTACATTGCATATAAAACAGAACCCATTGGATAATATACAGTGTATGTACTTATAATATTGAGATTCCTAAAGATACTCTATAGTATATACTTTGGCTTGATCCAGAGTCTTAGGGAGTTTCTAGTCACACCCATTGCTTTTGGACAGACCTCTACCTCTCCGCCTTCTCTCCTGACTCTGAACTTCCAATGAACTTCAAGGCATCCATTTCATTTCAGCTTGTCTCGGGCAACATGGCAGCAATTCAGTCTCTTAAGCACAAAATCATGTAGGTGTCTGAACACATGTGTATTTAGCTTTTAAAAGATGGGCAGCAGCCTGGAGCAGAGCTGGCTCTGTGTCACTCTGAGTTTTCTGAAGGACGTTGAGGATGACGCTGAGTCCAATCAGAGACAGGATCAGGATCTCACACTGAAGGTCAACAGAAAGACAGAGGACATCACTCTTACAGCAGAAGACGGTAAAGATGGATCCAAACTTTGCTGATATGCAGAAATGGTGGAATGCCATGAATACTACTACTACTACTACTACTACTACTACTACTACTACTACTACTACTACTACTACTACTACTAATAATAATAATAATAATAATAATAATGCTTATAGTATATCGGTAATTTAAAATGTAAAACCTTAGGCATTTTAATTCCACTGCTGGCTAATATTTTTTAGACAAAATTCTACATAGGTGTAATTAGTGACTAACATCCTAACAGTATTGCAGAGGCAATTAATCTTGATTTAAGAATGAGTAAAACTCCTTGTGCAGCTAAAAAAAATCATTTGATTTAATATTTTGCACTGATAATGACTGTTAAATTAAATTTTTTGTATCATTATTCCTATACAATTAAAAAATAATAATATGAAGTATATGAAGAAGAAAAAGAAGTATTAAACAAAATATTTTTTACAATATATTTATGACTTTACATATATGTTTACATTAGTTGTATTCAGCAATCTATAGCATACACCATTTCTTCTTCTGTTTATATGAAGCTGAGGCCTGATGCTTAAAATGACCATAAAAGCATAAACTATAAACGTCACTAGTTTATTGCAATTTATTGATCTTTGATTATATTGTTTTGTTCTTATTTATATGCGAGAAAGCAACATTTAGCAACAAGTAACATTTTCAGTTACAAGGAATACTTCATCTTCCACGTATCTAGAATATAACCACAGCCAACAAGCGACACACTTTCTCTTTACTGAAAAATGAACTAACGCGTGTTTACTTAAATCTAACTTCTAATTGAAGTCTACAGTTGCACTGTGCTAACAGAGAGCAATTCGAACAATTATATGGTTTTATTGCGCATTAGAGCATTATAGCTCTAAAAAAAAACATGCAATGCGACGATGTGAAGAGAAAATGAGATGCTCTAGTCTAAGTAACTAATCTACAATGTCCATGTTGGTAACAATAAGTTCTTTGCTCTGACAAAAAGTCCAGTATCTAAAGAGATAAATAAGAAATTCATAATGTAATGTGAACGTATGTGAAAAACTGTTGCTTGTGTAAATGATCAGATAAGAATGAGGAGCACATAATTAAGTTATACTTTCTGAATGCAACCAGAATGCACTGCTTTAATAAAGATGGGTTTGCCTTAAGAAAGATTACAACAGATTGACGATACCATTCTGCATAATTTGTATGACAAGGGAAACGAGTGTCACCCAGATGAGGATGGTTTTCTTATGAGTCTGGTTCCTCTCAAGTGCTATACAAATAAAATCTACTTGAATTGTTCATACGAATGTATGACAAATATATACGTGTAATGAACATTAGTCCTAGTTTCTGCACGCTTGCACAGGCTTGTGGAGCTTTGAATGACTGGAACCTTCGGTGTAAGATTTATAGAATCATTTTGTTATTGTCTATTTTCAAAAACAGACTGATTTATTATACATCACAGCTCTTTTAATAAAGAGCTTTTCTTTACTTTGAAAAGAAGGCAAGAATTGTACTTGTCCTCATCACACCTTTGAAACCTTAAGTGCGCTTTAAAATGTTAATATATACACAAAGTATAGGCCGAAGCCTGGATTTTTAATTTATGTTTTAATTACATTAACTCATTGTACATGTCTGAGACATTCACATTTCCATGCAAAACATACACATCTAAGTAGAAAATATTTAGCTTCGATCCTTGTCACTAACCCACTGACAAGGCAATCGTTTGTCGTCTGTCGTTTGTAATTGCAAATAAAGAAAAAAGTCAAGTAAAGAGTGAAGCTTTTCTTGTCATTTCGACTGAATATCTATCATTCAGACCCCTTGTGCTACATAAAATGCAGAGCTACATAAGTACATTAACACAATTCTATATAAAGTGCATCTTATATATTGTAATAGCACAGAGGGATAAATACTACATACATGGACATGAAGAGATGTGCCTGCTTCACTCACTGCTCTCTTTACTCAGCTGGCCCTGTGTGTGTGTGTGTGTGTGTGTGTGTGTGTGTGTGTGTGTGTGTGTGTGTGTGTGTGTGTGTGTATGTATGTATGTACTGTATGTATGTATGTGTGTATGTGTGTGGGCATGTTTTTATAGGAATATCTAACAATTTTTACTTTGTGAAGACATTTGGTTTTACAAAATCTGCAGCTTACCCAAAAGGGTAGATTAAGGTGTAACATTAATTAGATATGTGTGTGCGTGTGTGCGTGTGTGTGTGTGTGTGTGTGTGTGTGTGTGTGTGTGTGTGTGGTCCAGCTGCTGTGTGATGCTGACAGTTAGTGAGGATTTACGGCGCTGCTGTGGAAGCTCAGAGGCCGCATGCTGGTTCTGCTCACCGAGCTCCAGTCTCGCGTGCACTGCTAGACTGTTTTCCTTTGCTACGGTACACTGCTCTGCTCTTGGCGCACAGGATCAGATAGTGTGGCCATGTACAGCACATACCAAATCCCATACCAAGGATTATTGTATAAATGATTACGCATCAGGTGGTCACCGCTGTCTCTTCTACACTCTTACCTAGCTAAAGCCCAGCTCTGTAACTTAAGCACTGATATTGTGGCTTTAAAACTTGTTTGAGGAACATCTTCAGAGCTGTAGGGTCACCTTGAAGGGTTTAATATTTTTTTCTATGAAAGTGAACTTTCATGGACGTGTCCAAGACTTGTCCTATATCCAATCTCAGACAACTGTGGAAAAGTTGGAGGACTTAAACATATCCTCACTGTCAATTTAGGAGACTTGTCTACATCTTAAGCTGAGAAATAATTCAATGGAGGCTGTGGTCATGTATGTAGTAAGACCAGAACAGACTGTTTGCTGTCTGCTTTAACACAACTTATTTTACAAACATGCCACTTGTCCACAAGAGACTGGTGTCCGGAGACATATGTTGTCGCTGTCCTTGCTGCCAGCTGCTCCCTGTTTGGGGTCACCACAGCCATCATCTGATCCACGTATTTGATTTTGGTACAGGTTTTACATAGGAAGCCCTTCGTGACACAACCCTCCCATTTTATCCTGGCTTGGGTCTGGCACTGAGATTTGTGCATTTCATAATTATTCACAGTTCCCAGGTCCTCGGTTTGATCCTGAGCTTGAACTGCTCTCTGTGTAGAGTTTGATGTGTCTATATGGATTTCTTCCATTTTCTACTCACATCTACAAAAAACATGCATGGAGCTGGATTGGCTAAGCTCAAATGCCCTTAGAAGTGAATGATTGCTCAGGGTGAAGTCCTTTCTTTTGCCCAGTGTTTCCAAAATAGGCTCCAGATCCATTTGACCAGGTACTGTAGATTACTTACAGTTTCTAATAGTTAAATTCATCTTTTGATAGACTCCAGTCAGCATGATTTATGCTTCACTATACTATTAATTTAGATATTAGGTAGTCGTAACTAATCACTGATTTAGGCTCCTCTAGCCTGAAAAGTCCTGGCTTAGATGTTACAAATGTCTTCTAGATTTTGAGATAACTGATAGCTGTTGATTTGATGTCGGATTTTCTGTATGATTTCTTTCAGGTAATGGAGCCTGTGTCGTTAAGTTCTCCATCACGAGAGAGACGGAGTGTTGTCGAGTGGGAACTCAGGGCTTCCTTGTAACAGTGGGTTGTGCGAGCATCCTACTGCGGTTCAAAACACAGACAGGTGAACGTTTTAATAAATTGTTTCATATCTTGAAGTGCAAGATAAAAATGGGAATCTTTCGTTTCGTACCTTGCTGGTGCACATAAAATGAGTTGGAAATATTGGCCATTTGTGTTTCACTTAATTGGCTTTAAAAATAAGCATTATGTATCTCTTCATAATCACTGAACAATGATGTCTATTTCAGCGCAAAAAGTCCCTGTTTAAAGTTCTACATCTCAACACTCTTCATTCTCAGTCATTTCACTTTGAACCTGAGGGCTGAACTGTGCTTTAACATGCCTGAGAAATCGTACACCATCCTGGTGTTTGGCGTGTATTCAGAATACATTACTCATCATCATGCTGTAGAAGTGTGATATCCTCATCTTATTCAAACATCATTTATCCTCCAGAATTTCAGACTTTCCACAGAATGATAAGGGCATGGATCGACAACGGCAGAGAGCTGTCAGCGTTCGATCAGAGGACAGAGAGCTCATCAGCCCTCCAGTACTTCCAGGTAATATCCAACAGTGTGTAAAATCACTACACACAAATATTTCTCAAAGTATGAAAGGAACAGTAAAAAAAAAAAAAAAAAAAAAAAGAATCAATTTGAGAAAAAACCTAAACACAGATTTCAGGTATTAACAGTAACTTAGTGACACAAGAACGTGGACAAACGTTAAGTATTTGCTAACCAATGACAAGTACCGTATGACCCGAAGATCTCAAAACATTAGCTAGCATCACAAGAAGTATGGACTAAAATTCAATGGGAAAGTTGCAGAAAAATAATCAACGTCAAGGTGCCATAAGTGATGTGAAGCTTTATAAGTTTCTATTACCACCCTGAAGGTGATTTACTGTTTTATATCACAACAATTTGTCAATGATTTTTATACTTTTAAACGTATTAAATAACGACATATCATACTTTAATAAAACAATTATATTAACAGGCAAAAGGGGAAAATTGTGAAAATGATTTTTTTTGGCTTTAAAGTCTTTACTTTGTAACACAAATATAAAATAGACCATACAAAAAAAATAAAAGAATTCAATCTCTATTTACCTTTTGCAGTTTTATGGCTGTCTTTCACAGCAGCAGAACATGCTTCAGGATTTCCTGAGAACAGCCACGTACCAAAAAGCCATTTTAGTGAACGACATTGACTTCAGAGATAAAGTTAGTAAAGAATTTCTGATCTTTGTGACTTTTTATTATTTGTTTAGGTTCATCATTTTTCATCATTGTCTTTCTTTATACAGGTGGTGCTTGATGTTGGCTGTGGAACAGGGATTTTGTCCTTTTTTGCCATCCAGGCTGGAGCTAGGAAAGTGTATGCAGTGGAGGCCAGTTCTGTAGCCAAACACGCGGAAGTACTTATCACTTCACTGGATTTGCCTCCCTGATTTCATTCTCCCTGATGAGTGTTCTTGGCAAACTGGGTCATGATCACACACTATAACTCACTCAGTACTGTGAAAATAAGTTCCATTTGTGGTCAAGGTGATAGATCTGAGGAAATATCTAACAAGGCTCATGAGTACAGAGCTTACAATGCTGATCTGAAAGCATGGCATTCTGATTACTTAATGGCTTATGGACAGATCTAGCATTTGTGTGTGATGAAAAGGGCTACGAGGACATAATGAAAGGAAGCATACTTTCATGCATGGTTAGGATGCTTGCTGGACAGTCAGGCATAGTTTACACTCGATTTTTGCTCACTTTTCATCGGTAACGGTTTTAAAATACAACCAGATGTGTTTCGTATCATTTCCAGTGCACTACTAGAAAATCTGCCAAGTACAGCTTCTAGGTTTAATTTTCATCTTTGTTTAGAAATTGCAATAAAGGCACGTCATGCTATCTTGGCTTCCTGGGTGATTATTATCAGCATTTTTTACATTTTTGCTCATGTTGCTGCATGCACCCTAAATGGTCTGTGATTGTGTGTGTGTGTGTGTGTGTGTGTGTGTGTGTGTGTGTGTGTGTGTGTGTGTGTGTGTGTGTGTGTGTGTGTGTGTGTGTGTATTTTGATGGAGGAAAAATGTAAAAAAATTAGTTAATTAAACAGAAACTTATGCCAGATAATAATGTAGATTAACTAACTGAGACATGTCTATATCTCTCAGGTACTAGTGAGGAGTAATGGAATGTCGGACAGGATCACGGTGCTTGCTGGAAAGATCGAGGAGGTGTCCTGCCTTGAGAAAGTAGACGTCATAATCTCAGAACCCATTGGCTATATGCTTCTCAATGAGAGGATGCTGGAGAGTTATTTACACTCCAAAAAATGGTTGAAGCCTAAAGGTTTGTGGAGGTGTAGGATAACCGACACAGAAATGAGTAACCTTTATTGAATGGGTTTCAGCCAAACTCATCAATTAATAACAATAATTCCTGTTTATTTCACAGTACATTTGTACACTCACTTCCCATTTTAAACATGCATTAAATTGAATCCGATCAGCCATTCATGTGGCAGTTGTGCACTGCATAATGAAAGAATGGGATTTTACATTTACACATATGACAGATGCTTTTATCCAGAATGACTTACATTTTTATATAATTTTAGACAACTGAAGGCTACAGTGACTAATATATCCACTCTTTACAACCATGGTGAGCAGAAAAGTATCTCAGAATGCACAACACATCAAACTTTGAGGCAGGCAGACTAAAGCAGCATAAGTTCACACAGCACTCCTGTCAGGCAGGAAGAGGCATCTGAGTGTACAGTGTGTGCAGGCTCACGGAAACTGTACAGTTGCAGTTGCTAATAGAAAAGAAAAACATGATCTGTTCTTTAAAATATCTGCTGCTACATTTACAGCATTTATCAGACACCCTTATCCAGAGCAACTTACATTTTATCTCATTTTTATACAACTGAGCATTAAATGTCTTGCTCGGGGGCCCAGCAGTGGCAACCTTCCAATTGGTAGCCCAACACCTTACCCACTAGGCTACAACATCCCTACATGACTGGCTAATTGGATAATTGTAAGAATTAGCAGATTTACAGAAAAATGTATATCACTGTCACTGGTTGAATGGAATATTTCTTTTTTATGGTAAGGTATGATGTTCCCCACCTTCAGTGACATCCACCTGGCCCCATTTACAGATGAGCAGCTTTACTTGGAGCACCACGCACGCTCCAACTTCTGGTAACTAATCTCAACATCACACCATTAGTAGTCTTTATAGTCTTCAGCGAATAACCTGAGGTGGGAAAGTGCAAAGATTTTTTATACAAGCCATACTAGCCTACAATTCACGTTAACATACATTTATATGAAGTTGTATAAAATGGTTTAATGTGGTATACAACATTTTTGTGTATCTGTAAACAGAAAATACTTTCCTAGTTGCTAGTAATGATTCTTTAGTTCATTAATACAAAAGCCTGCTCTTGGAAATCTTGTAGGTGACTTGGTTGGGCTCATATTCTTACTAATACTCAAACATTCCTCTTGTCCATGGATGATGGGTTGAGGAGAAATACCAGTGTTTTAACAGACCATACCTGACCCCTCCTCGACCCTCACAGTTCTTCTTACCATGGCTCCGTGCTTCCCTCTGAATGTTTATAGTCTCCACCATAGTTTATTTGATGCCTCCCAAGGGCCTGGAGTTGGCCGTCACAGAGAAACGGCAGTCGGCCCACCACCCACAGCCAAGGTTCTGCTCATATGGTACTGTGACCTGTAACAAGCCTTCTTCCTGCTGCTGTATGCTCCAGCGCACTACAATCCTGACTCATTGCAAAGAGACAGGGTGTCCAGCATCTCTATTTCTCTCTGAGTTAACCAAGCAAATTGCTGAGAAGGTGCTGACCCTGATTTTACCTGTAATCAGATATTAGGGGAATCTGCCCAAGCAAGCCACTGTCTCAACTTTGTGGAAACTTACAAGTAAAATTGATTTTAATAAAGATTAAATTCATCTATCATATATAGACCAAAACATGTAGAAAAAGATTGTGCTTTTTTTATTTTTTTTATTTTATACAAAGTTTTTCAAACTTAAAAGGAAAATATTTTTTGTTTATTTCGAGACGATATGTATTTACCAATAGAACGAGAATATTTCAAGCATAAAATGAGAAAAAATGATCCTATTTCTCAAAATAGGTCTAATACACAGTACATGCTTTATATCTCTATCTCATGATATTTCTGTGAATGAATAAAGTATGAATATTAGATGTTATTGAACGTTAAAGGGTTAGCAGGAAAGCAGTAGATCAGGTTCACAAACCGGAATATACTGTATACTGTTTTTATTCCCATACCTACTAACCACACATGATGTTTCTTTTTCTATCCTCATGTCCATTTTTTCTCTAAAACTCTGAGGAATATTTTATCAGCAATCCTGAAACAGAGACTCTAAATGATTAAGACGGTTGTTCAAACTCTGCGAATCGGATTTATAAAGAAGTTTGACATGTTTAATAATTATGACTTAAGTCTGTTTCTCATCAGAGGTTTCCTTTGCTTCACTGAGTCTTTAGCTTTGTATAAAATTGACCATGTCTAGATGTGGAACACGGGGTGAGAGACAAGTCATCAGATCATATTATTATTTTTTCCATTGCTTGAAGCTCTGGGTTTTGTGTTTCTTAACCAATTTGTATGTCTTTCAGCTCTCGTTCTTTTCTGTCGATTTCCAGCTTCACAATGTACAGCTTTTATCTTTAAGCTACAGAGATATTGGCTTTAATTGCTGGTTATTTTAATAACATAATGTTGTGATGTTTTGCAACTTGCAGTCTGTCTGTCAGTTTTGATAAGCTTAGACCTTGTGAATGCACTTCTCTCTTTTTCTCCAAGGTTACTTTGATATGGACATTATTATGTATTTATTGTGCTGATAAACACTGAAATAAATGTCTCTGCAGGCTCCAGAGCTCTTTCTACGGTGTAAACCTGAGTGGCCTCCATCCTGCAGCCATGGATGAGTTCTTCAGACAACCAATTGTGGTTTGTATCCACATTTAGCATCCACGTTCCACATAAATTTCTGTCTTTAAAATGTTTGTTCATCAAAATGATTTAAATGAATGGTTCTGTCTTTTCCAGGATACGTTTGATACTCAGATTCTGATGGCAAGGTCTGTAAAACACAGCATTAACTTCATGGAAGCAAAAGAAGAGGACTTGCACAGGTATAGAATTATATAATCATTTCTAAAGCGTACTTACAAATAAAATAATAATTGGTGGCTCTTTGTTTCATCAGGATAGAAATTCCCTTTGTTTTCAAACTCATGCAGTCAGGACTGATTCATGGACTTGCGTTTTGGTTTGATGTGGCGTTTGTCGGCTCAAGGTGAGAATTGATTTGAACTGATTATGCTCTCAGTTAGGGGGCACGGTGACTTAGTGGTTAGCACGTTCGCCTCACACCTCCCTGGTTCGATTCCCGCCTCCGCCTTGTGTGTAGAGTTTGCATGTTCTCCCTGTGCCTCGGGGGTTTCCTCCGGGTACTCTGGTTTCCTCCCCAAAGACATGCATGGTAGGTTGATTGGCATCTCTGGAAAATTGTCTGTAGTGTGTGAGTGTGTGAGTGAATGAGAGTGTGTGTGCCCTGCGATGGGTTGGCACTCCGTCCAGGGTGTATCCTGCCTTGATGCCCGATGACGCCTGATGACGCCTGGCACAGGCTCCCCATGACCCGAGAAGTTCAGACAAGCGGTAGAAAATGAATGAATGAATGCTCTCAGGTATACAGTCAGAGTCAAATCTAATGAACTGGTCATTATGTTGTACTCCAAAGGACAACAGTGTGGCTGTCCACTGCACCGCATGAGCCACTGTCTCACTGGTACCAGGTCCGATGTCTCCTACAGACACCTCTGTTTGCCAAAACAGGCCAGACGCTATCTGGACAGGTTCTATTAATTGCCAATAAGAGGTATTATATGCAAAATGTGCAATATCTACATTTCAGTGTGCAATATACTGTACATTTCAATATAAATATACATTTTAATAATCAAGGAAATACATTCATTAGCAAACTTTTGTATATTTTATAGTGCTGTTTACCGTCTCTTTAACCATTTTAATTTAACTCCCTATCATAAGTGTTATGTTTAAATTGTTTCTCTCTAAGAGTTGCCATATACAATGTATACTGTATACAAGGACAATAAAGTACCTTACCTTACCTTACCTTAGAGATACAATGACTTTATTAACCACCTGTGATGTTTTCTTTGATCCTTTTGAAATTCACAATTTTCCATCTTTCTTATTTGACAGGCAGAGCTATGACATTCATATCACAGCTGTAATTGATGAATCTGGCTTTAAATCTGGCAACACATTGGACCTTAAAAACCTCTTCTTTCGGTAGGCATCACACTAACACTTTATATCACAAGCACGGGCTCTGGTTGGTTCAGAATGACTAATTTTCTATTTGTACTTAAAACAGACACCACAAAACATGCTTTTTAAGCTTTTAATACTTTTAAGCTTTTAAATTTTCTTTTAGTATTTTTAGTTCAGTTTTTATTATTATTATTATTATTATTATTATTATTATTATTATTATTATTATTATTATTATTATTATTATTATTTTATTGTTTTATTATAGGATCCCCAAGCATATTATTTTCTCCTTCTAATAATTATATAAATGAAATATTAGATATATTGGGTATAATTAAAATAAAATTCCATTTACGGTTGTTTTCTAAGATCTAAGTCAGTAGTGTAGCTTTTTTCATAGAACTTGAGGGAAATGTATTTATTTATTTATTTATTAGTTTATTATTATTATTATTATTATTATTGTTGTTATTGGTGATATTTTTATTAATAATTGTTATTAATAATATTTTTAATAACAACAGAAACAACAACAGGGGGGCACGGTGGCTTAGTGGGTAGCACGTTCGCCTCACACCTCCAGGGTCGGGGTTCGATTCCCGCCTCCGCCTTGTGTGTGTGGAGTTTGCATGTTCTCCCCGTGCCTCGGGGGTTTCCTCCGGGTACTCCGGTTTCCTCCCCCGGTCCAAAGACATGCATGGTAGGTTGATTGGCATCTCTGGAAAAATTGTCCGTAGTGTGTGATTGCGTGAGTGAATGAGTGTGTGTGTGTGCCCTGTGATGGGTTGGCACTCCGTCCAGGGTGTATCCTGCCTTGATGCCCGATGACGCCTGAGATAGGCACAGGCTCCCCGTGACCCGAGGTAGTTCGGATAAAGCGGTAGAAAATGAATGAATGAAGAAACAACAACAATAATAATAAAAAAAAACATTTTCTGGCTTTTGTGAAAAACTGATGAAAAGGTGGCATTAATCATATATTATATCTTTTAAATTCTAACTTAAAAACAAATGTTCTATTTTTTTTGTTAGTCCTACAAGGGAATGTTTTCTGGGTTTTCAGGGTAGTTTAGAAAGTGTGTATTTACTACACATGAAACTCATAACACTACTAAACAGACAGAAAATCTACTTCAACCTGAAATGTCCTAATGGTGTGTAGGAATGCTGACTGACACTTACCTTTACTGCTATCTAGTGGTGGCATCTTGTGATTTTTGCCTTGAGAAGCCCCACACAGTTATATTTGCTGATATAAACAACAGTGTCTTAATCTCATTATGAAAATTAGTTACTAAAGTATTACCCATGGATTACATACTTATCAAAATTATAAATCTATTTTTCAGAAGTATGCAACGGCAAACGGTTCTGTTCATTACATACGTGTGTATGTGTGTGCCTGTTTAGGATGCCAGGGTGGCTGCAGATGTAAAGAGCCCACAGCAGTAAAGAGCATTAAGTGAGGATTGGCAGAGTAGTCAGTGCCACAGTGGCTGGAAAAGCATCATCCGTGGAGTAGGCTGGGTAAAGTAAAGTCACATGAAGCTGCAGTGGTAGTTATTAAAAAAATAAAAAGAACAAAAACTAAAATATTTACATGGTATTATAATTTACTATAATCATTTACAATGATCAATACATATATTAATATAATAAAACTATAATAATTTACATAATTTACATTTACAATAATAAAAAAAAAATACAGATTTGCTATTACTACTTTAGTTCTTAAAACTGCAAATTTTCCAGAACTGAATATATTACTTATAATTATATGATTTTATATGCATTATTATTATTATTATTATTATTATTATTATTATTATTATTATTATTATTATTATTATTATTATACCAAATAATTCTAAACGCTTCTTCTCCAGGAGTTTTTAAGCTTCATGCTTCAAGCCAATTTAGTGACATTTCTGATAGTTTTCCTGTTATGAGAGCATGAAATGGCAAAATTTCCATTGATTGCCATTGATTATTTTGGATCTAGAACCCTTAAACTTTTCTACATTCAAAGTCAGAATAGTCGTTCAGTTTTCCTGTACTGCATGCTCAAACATCCCAAAAAATCTCATTCACTCACACTGACAGAATGTTCAGAGCCTGATTCGGGAATGTTCATGATTCAAACTCCAGCTGTCAAATCTCACACACAAAGCCCCTCTTCTCTCCCTCAGTGAAGCTGTAACAGAGCCTTTCGATTCATAAATGCCACACATTCTCTATCTATCTGTCTAACAATATACCAGTAATGGGCACACACTTACTGAACTCTACACTTAACCGTTAGGACCCCAATCAACCGTTAGGACCCTGTGATCTACCATTCAACCAGTAGCTGTTTATTTTTCTGTCTGTCTTTCTTTCCTTCAAAATGTATTCATGTTTATGAAACAGTTACAAACTTTCTGGTTTTCTCAAGCGAGCTCATTTGTCCTAACACATTTTACCTATCTATGTATAATGTTGTAGCATTAAAGTATTTAAAGACAAACAAAAAGTAAAAATAAAATCACATTGACTCCAGTGCCACTGAAAGACCCACCTTTCCTGTACTTGTAAATTTATTATCAATTCTACAACAAATATTAGAGTAAAAATGTAAAGAATTAGAAATGAGTTCTTGAATATCATCATTATCTATATTAAATTTCTTTCTCTTTTTTTGGTAAAAGTCACTTGTGGCATTTAAATGTGAGATGACTTTGTACAATTCAGACATTGACATCTGATGGGTTTTAAAGGTTAAAGAGTCCAGTCAAATGCCCGAGTAGTTGAGATTCATTGTTAAAGACTCTAACCCTCAAGTAGTTATGTTCTGAACAATTTTATATGTAATGCGCTGAAGGTCTGGTATCTTGTTAAAATGAATTTCTCTCTCTCTCTCTCTCTCTCTCAGAGAGAGAGAAGAGAGAGAAAGATAGAGAGAAAAAGAGAGAGAGAGAGAAAAGAGAAAGAGGGGAAGAAGAGATGGGGGGAGAAGAGAAGAGCGAAAGGGGGAGAGAAGAGAAGGGCGAGAGGAGTAGGGAAAAGAGGGAGAGAGGTGGGAAGAGAGAGGGGGAGAGAAGAAGAGGAAGAAGAGAGCGAGAGAGAGAGAGAAAGCGAAGAGGGAAGAGGAGAGGGGGAAAAAAGAGAAGAGAGAAAGGGGGAGAGAGAGCGGGAGAGAGAGAGAGAGGAGAGAGAGGGAGCGAATAGAGAGAGAGAGAGAGAGAGAGAAGAGAGAGTTTTTTCTTTTCTCCTCTCCTCTCTCTCTTTTTCTCTCCTCTCCTTTCTCTCTCTCTCTCTCTCTCTCTCTCTCTCTCTCTCTCTCTCTCTCTCTCTCTCTCTCTCTCTCAGGTATGCTTAATTCACCATTCGTTGCTGGGATTTCCAGTCTGCTCTGAAATCCACATGAAATCATACAAATGTTAATTTTATTTTCAGCATTCAAACAGATGCTGTATGTGCAACATTTCTATTCGCATCCATTTAATAATAATTCATATTACATAACTGTAAAAACCTTTATAAATTTCATGAATGTGTGTATATAATCCTTCCTTGCTATCATAATTCTAACTAAGGATTTTTAGATTTTAGACTGATTTATCTTACATCAAAAATATTTCCCCAATGATGTTTTATTAGACATAACTTTTTAACTCAATTTATTACTACAAACTGAGTGACTGTATGCATCGACTCCCTTTTTACTCTGTAATGCTGATTTTTCAAATAAAACATAAATGAAAAAATGTGTAAACTCTTTCTTGATATTTCAAACTACAGCTAACAGGTGGCTGTTTGTATTTATATAATAATTAAATATATAAATAAGACAAAATAAGGCTGGAACATATATTAATTCTTTACAGTTGTAGAAAATGATGTTCATTCAAAGGTGTTTAATTTTATTTCTGGAAATATTTTACGTTATATATCATAATTAAAGCCTTTACAAATTCTGCTATATTTTGAAGCTATTGTCATGTTTACAAAATTGCCAAGACAAGTCGTGTGACGTCATCACAACGCACAGGTTTCTACACTGGCAGGAGTTTTAAAGAATCATGTGATTTCGCAATTTTCACCAATTCAGATGTTAAGAAAAAATTAAGCATTTACAGCCGCAACAATCACAAGACAAACAAAAGCAAAAAAAGACAAAAACAAACAAAAGACACAAAAGAACTGATTACGTGCTTTTATTTTAGCAGTTGAAATTTAGAACGTAAAGCAAATATTTGTGTCGTGAAAAGTGTCGTGGAAAAAAAACATTTTTCACAGCAACCGATGCGAGTGCCGTAAAGCGTTTCTCTTCAACACATGGGTAGGTTGCTAAACGTGTCTGTTAGAATTGAACAAAAAAATGACATTTATTTGTGTATAAACTTGTCTTAACTTTGTTATATCTCAGATTTGTTGCATTGTCAACCGTTATATTTTCCATCTGTTAAAATGAAAGTATAAAAAATCTGTGTGGTGCTTAATGAAGTTTATATGTAGCTTAGCTTGAGCTTTCAGCTAACGATAATGTAGTGAAAAACTTCTGAGAAACAGCACATGTGGATGTTCACAAAGTAGACAAATATTTCTCAGTGTTTATAAAAAATATTAGGAGTTGATCTTCAGCGAGATTTTTTTTTACGTTTCTATTTTCAGTTTGGTTGGAAACCATGGAGTCCAAACCAAGAAAGAAATCATTCAACCTTAAAGATGGAAAGAAAGCTGGATTTAAAGGGAAAGGTGAGACCAGTTTAAACGTCTAATGTAGATAACTGTTTATTATGTATTTATTATCGTTGTTGTTAGTAGTAGTAGTATTATAATGATTATTATTATCATTATTAATATAATAATGATGATGATGGTGGTGGTGATTATTATTACTATTATTATTATAAGTAATATAATCATTATTATTATTATTATTATTATTATCATTTATCATCATCATCATCATCATCATTATTATCATTATTATATTAAATAATAGGTTAAAATGTAAATAATTAACTTTAAAAAGATTTTTCTAAATGTTTTATTCATGTTATGTGAAAACCTTTAGGCACAGCTGAGAGAAAGCCGGCTGCTAAACGTTCTTTTAAACCTCACAACTCGGACAAAAAGAAACCTTTTACAAAACCAGGAGGGAAAGGAGGACCAAAGAAATTCTTTAAACCAAAACCAACAGAAGGAAAAATAACAAACAAGAGAAAATTTTCAGGGGATCAGAAAAACTCAGACGAAGGTATGTCTCGTTATTTTATTTTTATTTCTTTGTTTGTTTGTTTGTTTATACCATTTAATACAATGTACTTCTGACCATTGAGCTGTATGGACATTGCAAATGTCATTATTTTGGACTTTTTAGGCTCAGAAGCAAAGAAACCCAAGTGGAATGATTTTAAACAAAAGAAGAAAGAGTTAAAACAGAACCGACAACAGAACGAAAGGAAAGAGACCTACCACATAGTGAACAGAGCCAAACAAGTGTGGGAGATAGTCAGAAGGTGAGCAATTTTCCATTATATTGATAGTTATTTATGTGTTTAGTGTTTCCTTTATTTTTGTTTTAAATTTTTTTAATACAATAATGATAGTCATTCTTTATAAGAATATGTTCATGCGAACAATAAAGGGTGGACGATGAGGCAGAAATAATCACGAATTTCCAAATTATTGTTAATCAGTCTCTACACTTGTAAGATGTCATTCATGTCAAAAAATATCTCTAGATCTCTGAGTGTAGCTGCACCAATCCAATAAATAATGGCTACGAATTATAAAGCTGTTTTTTGGAATTTTATTTTGCTCCCTCCCTCCCTCCCTCCCTCCCTCCCTGTGCGCCTCCCGGACCATATGCAGAGTTTATACGTTTTTAAGAAGCTTGTTCACGTCCATATTGCTCTCGTACCCACAGTTGTATTCCCTCTTTAATCTCTTCCGGAGTCACGTGATGCATTACGGTTCATTAAAGGAACATTTAAAATCTACATTTTTAAATCTACACAAACTCTACATCTACATGTATTTATGAACTCAACAATAGTTGAATGACATGTCTATTACATGTCTATTGTCTACAAATGTCTGGAAACATTTACATTGACGGTTAAACAATAGTTCAGTTCAGAGCTGCCAGTATCATTGTAATTGCTGCTACACTTCACAGTATTTCACAGCCCATGTCCTGTGTATTTGTTCACCCTGTTGTGTATTTGCACTTTATGTAGTCTTTCAAATTGCTATTTGTTGCACTATGGTCCTGGAGAAACGTTTCTGTCCAGCGTATAGAATCTATATTAGGGGAATGACAGTAAAACTCTATCGATGCTTGAGCCTGTGTTTTTGGCTGCAGGAAAGATTGTGATGCAGACAAGAGAGCAAAGTTAATGAAAGAACTGCAGGAGCTTGTGCGGGGCAAGATAAAGACGGTAAGTACTAGTTGTCCGTGTGTATTATGTTGGACAGAACAGCATTATGTATTTGGTCAATAACAAGCTCTGAAATCTGCCGTACTATGATCACTGTTCATGTCCTGTTCTTCTAGATTGCGTTTGCCCATGACTCGACTCGAGTACTTCAGTGTTTCATACAGTTTGGGAACGACAGACAACGACAAGAGGTCTTTGATGAACTCAAAGGTTCGTGTTCACAGCAGCAGTAATTTAGCCCTGTGTCCTAATATTGTCATTCATTTATGAATTAATTGTTATGTATGGGTTTGTTTTTGATTTCTCCTTCTTTGTACAGACCACATGGTGGAGTTGAGTAAATCCAAATACGCAAGGAACATCGTAAAAAAGTTTTTAATGTATGGGTAAGTTTACCTCGTTTCACAATAATAGAAACCGCAAAAATGCGGCTCGGTGTGTGTGAACTGTCCTACAGACTCATGGCACCATATAGGTCACGTGTGATCTTTTAAATGATTAAAACGCTAATTACGACCAAGGGTGATCGGCTAGATGTTCTAACGTCGGGGAAAGTAATAAAAGGGAATATATTTTAAATAAAGCAGGCTTACATTTTTTTACATCAGGTCTACAGCCAGCTCACTTCCCTATCCAGATTCCATCTTTCAAATTTCCTCTTTGGCTCGATGGGACGTCATTCGTCATTAATCGTTAATAGGTTTACCAGACTGTTATTAAGGCTGGTTGAGAGTTTAATGTTCATAACTTCCACAGCTTTAGCTTTGATCAGTAATGTATGACACAGCCACTGAAAACAAAAGCCGGTCGTGTTAATGGATGACTACGTGATCAGTTTGTTTATAATTTTAAATCCAGCTTAAAAAAAAAAAATTAAATAAACTAATCAGACAGTTAGACTAATTGGACCTGGTCACATGACCTGATTGTGCTGTAAAAGAAAACACATTCAAGCGTTTAAATGATTATCGACTCACGTTCAGAAGGTCATGAGTTCGACTCCCAGCGCCACCATACTGCTGCTTCTGGGTCCCTGAGCAAGGCCCTAAAGTTTGTGTAAATTTAGCACAAATACCAATCAGATGTAATCAGATTTCAGGAAAAGGTATGATCGAATGATGATGAATATGATTCCTGTGTACAATATGCATGCAAACGCAAATCTGTTTCATATAGGAGGCGAAAAATGACAGAATGAAAAAATATTGAGAGAGAGACTTAACATCACTTTTGTCTACACTTCACCAGGACCAAGCAGCAGGTCGCAGAGGTGATGGTGGCCTTTAAAGGAAAGGTCAGACAGATGCTCAGGCACTCTGAGGCTTCGTCTGTGGTCGAGTATGCTTACAACGACAAGGCCATCCTCTCTCAGAGACTCATGCTTACAGAGGAGCTTTATGGCAACGCCTTCCAAATCTGCAAGGTTTGCCTTCCAGTTACTTATTACTCATGGCTAAGAGCTCATTGACACCTTGGTAGATCATAACAGCAGGATTTTATTTCCCATCAGTCCTCAGTGTGTCCTACGATAGAGAAGGTCCTGGAGAGCAATCCGGATAAAGTCGAGAGCATCATGGAAGAAATGAAGCAGATCCTCACGCCTATGGCTCAAAAGTAAGCTTGAATAATCAGCGACACTGATGTGTTCTTGTACCGTGTCGTATGTAACATAGGAACGATTCAGTTAGAGTCAGGGTTGCATTCATCATGCTGGCAGTCTTGAAATATGGACTGTCAATCAAGTGTGTATATTAGAATATTAGGCCACACCTACCACAACTTTTTAGATCGGAGATGATGGATTCAGCTGATTTTTATCTTTATTTTTTTCTTCTGGTCTGTTTTTCGTCATTTCTAAACTTGCATAGAATTAATATATATATATTTTTTTTCTTGGTTAAAATAAAATTTGCACTGTGTAGACAGGTCAGGTTTGGGGGCATTTTGTACTCGTGTGTCATGCCATGAGGGAGATAGAGAGCACAGAGGACTGAAATGATGCTCTAAGCCAGAAAATGGAGTTAAATAAAAATTTTTTTCTTACTGAATAGGTAAAACAATTACTATTTATTAATTTGTTCATTAGTTCAGTCGTGTAGCCGAAATTACTCTGATCTTCCACTCTGCTAACACACAATGATGTGCACAATAAAACAGTGAGTACATCGTGCTGTTTCGGACGCAGCATTGAGTTCGATTGTGTCGAGGAAAGGCAAGGCACAACCCACGTCTCAATGTCCAACCGCATATAGCACATTCAACCAGACAGGGTGAAATTACAGAATCTTACATGCTGTCATGTTGAATTCAACCATAGTTTTGTACGATTTTGAAAAGTTTAATTGTTTTTGTTTTCTGGTATGTTCTCATTATGAACTTGGGTCTAATCTGTTTAAATTTTTCCCCCTTAACAGAGAAGCTGTCATTAAACATTCACTTGTCCACAAAGTGTTCCTCGACTTCTTCCTCCACGCACCAGACAAACAGAGAACAGTAAGTGATCAGTCAAGTGAATTAACTTGTATTTAGCATCGTGTCACGCTCAAGTGTCTGTCAGTGAACATCTGATAACTTCATGTTAAAGCTTAAACGAATTTCCTCTTTCTGGTCATATCAGTTATATCCATAACTGTGTAGCATTTATAGAGGTGAAATGATTTAAATTGAAATAGAAAAGTGTCACCCAGATAAGAAAGGGTTGTCTGCTCCTTCCTCATATCTTCTCAGGGTGCCGCCCCAGTAGTCCAACAAAGTTAACCACTAAGCTACCACACTGTAGCAGCGTACATTGTTATAAGCGCTTTACAAACCCAATTGACCTGCCTTTGTCCACCCACTGTGTGTATAAACCGTGTGTTAAATTTGCACTGCAGGAAATGATCGAGTCTATAAGGGAATCGGTGGTGTACATGGCGCACACGCACGACGGCGCACGGGTAGCTATGCACTGCTTGTGGCACGGCACAGCCAAGGTGAGCTCTCATTGCTTCTGATATGCTATACTAGGTAAAAGTGGGAGATTTACATCATTTCCTGTGATCCTGCATTCTTCTAAGTGTGTGTGTGTGTGTGCCTCTGTGTGTATGTGTGTGTTCCTCTGTGTGTGTGGGCCTCTGTGCGGCTGTCTCTTCGTGCGTCATCTTTATTTCAGGACAGGAAGGTTATCGTGAAAACCATGAAGACGTACATGGCAAAGTTTGCGACGGTAAACTGATTTATACAGCAGTGTTTGGGGCGCATTAGGGTTGCTGAATGAATGCCAAAATAATCAGTAAATAATTTTCACTTTCAGTATTTCATTAATTAGCACAGAAACGTAGTTTTTGGGCAAAGACCTTTATATTTCGAGCACATTTAAAACAGCTTATTCTTCTGTATACTTAAGTATTTTGTGTTAAAGATGTTAAATAAAATTGTCATGTGGCTTTGGGTTCAGAAAGGTGAAAAGCTGCGTTATACATAAGGCGTACATTTTGTGTGTTTATGAATCTGATGCTTGTTCGCAGGGAGAATACGGACACTTGGTGCTACTCGCAGCCTTCGACTGTATCGATGACACCAAATTGGTCAAACAAGCAATCCTATCAGTGAGTGTTTTCTTCTTTCCTGCACATAATATTCTTCTGCTCGTTTACCACCGAAGGCTGTTATCACTTCTGTATAATTGGTAACGTGATTCTGATGGAGAATGCACATGCATTAGATTTGGAATTTTCAGCTCTCCTGTACTTAAATCAAATGTAAACAGATTCAGATTTCTAGAATTTTGTGATTAATGTGAAAAGATGGCATTTATTTTTTAAGCCTCACTGCAGGATTTTGTCATTTCCAGGAGCTGTTGAGTTCCCTAGAAGAGGTCATCAGTAATAAACATGGCAGGAAAGTGCTGCTGTATTTGCTTAGCCCTCGAGATCCGGCTCACCTGTTACCTGAAATTGTGCAGCTGCTGGAGAAGGGAGATGGCAATGCACACAGGTCAGACACACACACACACACACATACACACACACACACACACACAATGGTCCAGTACTATTTTATTTCAGATGTTATAATCTAAAATTCTTAAAACAGACTTCAAGCTTTTTTTTCCTTCATCAACTAATGAAAACGTAATGATTGTACATTAAAAGCAATGCATAAAAAAGGCACTACACTGTAACAGCCTTCACACTGCACACGACAAACGACCGCCGGTAAACCGGAAGTCATTCATTTCCTATGGAGAGTCGCAAGGTCGCTGCGTGAGGTGCCGATATCTGCGGATCCGTAATTTTCAGATCCGTTTTGAGCGTTGGATCCGTTAAAAAATTTGAACTTTTGCGACTACACCGCATCCGATATGCTGACCGGATGTGATGTATTCCAATGTTGTCCAATCAGGTTTGTGTGCGTGGGGTGATAAGAATTATGAAAAAGTATTAATATTAACTTTAGTGATTTTTAAACTTTATCCAAAACAATCTTTTTGTTTTAAATACATTGTTATTGATAAAAAAAAGTAATAAATTATTAATATTTATATTGTGTTATGATATGTATTATTTTTAATGTTGTTCCCATGTTTCCTCAAAAATTAGTCGCTGTCTTTCTGGATTGCATTGAGTGTTTGTACTCCTAAATTCATTCACCATGATAAATGCTAATTAAGTTTGCAAACATTTAGCCCATTTCGGCAACACGCTTCCATGCTTCATTTTTCCTGTAAGCATCTCTGTATGATTCAAGAGTTGGATCATAAAGTAACGGGTGTTCGGAGACCGCGAGAATCACGCTACTCTCCCATGTTGACGTCTGCAAGATCATATTGCACATTACGTCCGACTGTCACTAGGGGGCCAAATCCGACAGTCGTGTCCGTTTGTCGTGTGCAGTGTGAAGGCCGCTTTACTGTAGAACCAGGAGTTGGGGCTGGTCCTGGTTGAACTCCTCATAAAACCCTGTAATAATAAAAATACCCTTAGCATAGATTGTGTAAGCTGCTACAGATGGACTATCTGTTCGCAACGCTTAACACCACCACCAGAAACAAAGCTAGTTGTTGGGCTTTTGGGATGGGACCTTGCCTAGGTACAAGAACTATATACTTAAAGACAAGCTTGTAGGTTAAACCATGTTTTGACTTGCTATGTCTATCACATTGTTTGTCCTGTAGTAAAAAGGATGTTGCTGTACGGAGGCAAGAACTCCTGGAGGCTGTGTCTCCTCCTCTGCTACAGTACCTGTGTGAGAACACTCGCTCCATGGTGATGGATAAAGCCTGCAGCGTAGCGGTCAGCGACATCCTGGGAGCCGCCGTCGGTGACCTCCGACCTGCCATGGAAGCCGTAGCACGACTGGCAGCTGAAGACTTTGTGGCTGGCGGCGTGGAAGGACAGGTGTCTTATGGATGCATTATTAAGTTTATAGAACATTTGGGTTTTTAGTTTTCCTGATTTGAGTAGATGCACCAGTCTTGATGTACGCTACAGATGGGGAAAGTTGTCAGGCTTTCATGAGTGAACATAGGAGGCTCTCTATCGGCGAGACGTGACTTGAAGAAATGCGGCGTGTCCCAAATCTCTAACTGGTGTCTCTCTGATGCCTCAATCCTAGAGAAATTCCTGTGAGAAATCCGTGTCAGTCTGGCGTAAGCCTGTGGTATTGTCCCAAACTAGAACACTTGATGAAAATGAGTAAATGCTTTAGAATGCCGTCTTACATTTACATCAAAACTGTTTAGATTCCGTTTACTTGCAGGCCACTTTTAAATAAGGTGGTTTTTGGAAAAAATCATTAATCATCATGAACAGTGTGAAACGTAGCTCTATGGGGGGAAAACAACAACTTTGGGAATGTTATATGAAATGGATTTCAAGCTTTATTGACAAAGTAAAAGCTTGTTTTTTTTCTTTTTCCTTTGTTCTAGCTGCACATGGCTGAACACCCTGCTGGTCATCTTGTAATGAAATGGCTGATTGAGCAGGACTCTAAGATGAAGGCATCCGGGCGAGAGGGTAAGGGTGCAGCTCTACGCTTTAGTTTGTACTACTTTCGCTTTGGAGCTACAAATGGGGCTGGGGAACAATAATTAAGACCTCATCTTCAAGTTTTTTTTTTAAGTTGAACTGTGGCTTACATTTTGACTGAGACATGGTGTTGATTGGTTTTGCTGCGTGTGGTTGTGCAGAGCGTTTCTCCCGGATCCTTCTGGAAACGGTGGGGATAGAAAAGCTGAAAACGTGGGCTTCAGTCAACCGTGGAGCCATTGTGCTGTGCTGGTAAGCAAGCTTGCTTGAAGTGTTTTATTTTTAATTTGTGTAAAGAAGTTTCCACACAGCCATATTTGCTGTGAAGGATGTGCAAAGCCACAAACATTTGTATGTGTAAAATGTGAACTGGTGAAATGTATCCGAAGGAATGTTGATTCCGGGCCAATTGACTACAACTGAATTCCTGTTTTTCATGTAAATAAAAAAAGAGCATCTCAAACCTTCACAGCAGATTTCTTGCTCATCCATCAGGCTTGCTGTTTCACAAAGCCTTCTTTTATTGTAAAGCCATATTCCACTGTGCTTGGCTCTAATGTAAGCCACTTGTGTAGCGGCCATGCCACGGTATCCAACCCCCCGGCGTTAGTGTGGTAATAAAGCCCTACACAGTGGCTCCTTCCTTCCATTCAGCCATCTAGTAGGATTACTTCACCCCTCTATAACCCTCCTCGCCCTCCCTGGTCTTTGTGTCTGACCTCCTCTAATCTCCCTAAGCCTCTAAGCAGTGAGAGATTTGTCTGAGTTTTGTTTTCATGTGTGAAAGCTTTTCATTAACACGTGGGAATGTAATGTCTTATGTTTTTATACCAAAACACTATTGCATTCTCAATTCTGATTGGTCAGAAATTGTTAACTTTGTATACTTGTCTATAGCTACAGCTCGGAGTTTCTCTGTTTGTTTATCTCCAGCTATAAATTTGTTAATGCATTTGTTCTAATGTATTATTATTATTTCTATCTTAACACCTTAATTGTTGTTATTCATTCGGCTGCTCCTCGTAAGTTCGAACACTTTATAGCCTATTATATTATATTATATATTATTATATTATATATTATATATTATTAATAGTTTCTATATTATATTATATAGAAACTATTACACCCATTTGTTCTTGTTGAACATCACATACTGAACCCATTCACATTTAATATGAAGGTATATTTTTTACAGTATATTCGATATATTTAATAGGAAGACTTTCCACTTTATATTAGAAAAATGCTATAGAGATATTTGTTCATTCAAACAAAAGAGCATTACTTTGTTATATAGTGTAAGTAAATAAACTATTGCTTTTTACCAATTTATACAATTTTAATACTTTAACTTTATACCATTAAATAATTTGTTTATAGAAGTAAATGGCATAAAGGAATAAATGTGGTCTAAAGTCCTTAAAGCTTGTAGTTTTTAGATCGTAATCTAAATATTACTGTAATGGTGCAAAACACTATTGAGAATACTCAATAGCGATGGTGCAGGATGGTGACACAAAACAATAGTTCTGTTTTCTACTCGCTTTTCTGCCAGCCGAAAATGACCAAATAGGAATGTATACATGTAACGATCTGCACAATTAACATTAAAATTCTTTTTTGCTCCTCTACAGTCTCCTCCAGAGTGCAGATGAAGGTGTTACACAGGAAGTAAAGGCTGCTTTAAAGTCCATTATTAATGTCCTAAAGAAAATCAAGAACTCAAAAGGAGTGGAGGCTCTGCTGGAGAAACTGGCCTAGTAAAATCTTGGAACTGATGCACAATGCCTTTAATAAACTGCATCTTGCTGGTGCGAGAAAGCCCCTGTCCTCTCCTCAGTAGGTCTTGGCTTTATTAGGCCCACTTCGTAACTACGCAAGAGTAAAGAGGACCTCAATTGTGTCTTGGAACAGATTCTGTGATTTTTTTTTTTTTTTTTAATGTTCATTCACCCCAGTGTTTATATGTATTTAAAAAAATTAAGTACACAATCCCACACACAGATTATTGCATTGGTCAATATGCCAAATGCATGTAACTGTTCTTTAATATTGTTTCAATATAATAAATCTATTTCACAGAATGTGGTTGCTCTGTTTTACACTATCATGAAGCTTTTTAACTCAAAAGTATTGCTGTTCAAGAATATAATAAATATTTATAGAATTATTATAGAAAAAAAAACAACTTTGCTGTTTGTAACTATCCATGTCTTGATAAAGTTAAAATCTTTAGCCTTATGAGGGTTTTTCTCAAAACACATACACCAGAAAATAAGTTCTACTGTTCTGTCCCAGGTCCATCTGTTTTTATGAAATCTGCAAGTCATATCCTTATGTCCAAGGGTTAATCTTTTAAGGATCTAATTTGTCAGGAGAATCTGTCCACATTAAGCATAAATCGGCTTTTGTGGATTGAATCTTGTGCAGATGTTTTTGAAGGGAATGATTACTGAACTAGTCATGGCCAGATGTTTGGCTCTTGAACTCGCTCTCAATGATGGAGTGAAGTTTTAAACTGCTTTGTAGAAAACTAAAAGCCAATGTGCATCATTTTAAAACATTTAGCTTGTTCAAAGTTCTTGTTTAAAGACATTCTAATACTTCACCATCTATTTGGATTTTTTTGCACAGTCACTAATAAAAATGTTGCTTACACTTTAATTTAAAATAAAGAATTCTGCTGCTTGTATAAAGCATGCAAAAATAGATTTTTTGAGAAGTTTAATAGAGAAAAAAATCTAAAAATGCTAATGCTGAGTGCAATAATTGTGCTTCAGTGCTTATTACAAATAATTAGGTTTCCGTTTGGGATTTTATTTTACATATCCATAGATAAAGAATCATCCTTCTTGCTGTTGGAGTAAAATCATTATTTTTTAAAAATCGTTTGTTTCTCAAATCATTGTGGTAAAGCACTTCTCTTCAGATCAGGAGCTCTTTGTCTTGTGGGTTCATGTCAGCCTTCCTCACAGCAGTCAACAAACCTCTTGACAGCTCTTTCGGCAAACCTCACCTTGCCACGTGCCTTAATAGTGGAGGTATACTCATGGGATTTCAGCTTGGAGTAATAGTCTGAGAACTTGTTGTACAAGATGGAGATGGGCATGCCGTTCAGAATGATCCCGAATGAGATGCAGGCAAATGCAAAGATTCTACCCAGGTGCGTCTCTGGAAACATGTCACCGTAGCCCACTGTAGAAATACTCACCTGCAGAACAAACGGAGAGAATACCATTGCAATAATGCAAGTAAATATAACCATATGTAACTGCTTACTGTATGGAGGAAACACCTGCTCTGAGGAAAGGGTTGCGAATAGAAATGTGTTATAAAGAGCTACAGTAAAATCACTTTAAGCCTTAATACCCTCAAGAGGCTGTGTTTAATAGCATTACATTATAAACACTGCTTGGCATCGATCAGCTGAAAGTTGCCAAGCAATAAAAGGAAAGGCCCATGTGCATAATTCCAGGTGCAAAGTAACAATGTTTACCATCTTAAACAGTAGACTACAGGGAATTTAATTTAATCAATATAGTTGCCTCCTGGAAAGGTCAATGGGAACATTACAATTTCCTTTTTTTCCCCCTCAGACTACTTTTGATGATCTGAAACTCTGTGGTTTGTGAATTCCGTCCTCAAGATGCAGAATGAATAATGATTAAAAAATAAATAAAAAAGAAAAAAAAAGTACTTACAGCTGCCCACCACCATGCATGAGGTATGCTAGTAAAGTTAGTCTGGTGGACATCATGCTCCACAGTGTAAACCATGGCAGAGAAGGTGAAAATTCCCATAGCGATGAAAAGGAAAAGGCAGCCGACTTGTTGATAGCACTGACGGAGCGTGAAGCCGAACGCTCGCAGTCCGGTGGAGTGTCGGGCCAACTTTAGAATGCGAAAGATCCTCATGAGACGCATGATACGCAGCACTTGTCCCACTTTCCCAACTCGCCCAACCGTCTCAATGTCGCTGCCATGCTTCTCAATGTCCTCGTTTTCAAAGCATTCCAGGACCATCTGGAGGTACAACGGGAGGATGGCGATCAGGTCCACAGCATTCAGCATACTCCTCCCAAAGCGTTGGAGATCTGGTGTAGACACAAGCCGGAGCAGGTACTCCATTGTAAAGAATGCAATGCAGAAGGTTTCCACATACTCAGCATAGGTTTTCCCACTAAGCTGGCCACTTGGCATTGTGTACTGCATCTCCTCCACCGTGTTAAGGGTCATAGCAACCAGTGACACCAACACAAAGAGGCTGGAAGCTACAGCCATAACTTTGGCTGTGACTGAAGAGAAAGGTTTCTCCATGAGGTTCCATATTTTGTGACGTGTATGCCCAAAAGCCATTCCTCTAAACAGCTCTTCATTTTCCTCCACCTCAATTTCAGCTTGCAGCTCACGCTGCACTTTCAGCTGTTCATTCAACTCGTCTTGTCGTTCTTCAAACGAGATGCGGCAACAGCGGTGTGTGTTCTTGATCCGGACGCCCCAGTAGTTGATTTCCTCTAAGAAGTTGCGAGGACACAGCTCATCTTTAATCCAAAGAACCCCAGTCCGGTAGAAATTGAAGATGTTGTGAAAGACATCTGGATCTCGATCAAAGAAAAATTCATTATTTTGAACAATGTAGTCATCGCAGAGGTCAAGCTTTCTGTTGTGGTCTGTGTAGGTCGCAAGACGACCAATTCTGGTCTTGGGATACTTGGAAGCCACCCTGTAAGATATCTGGTAAACTTTACCACCTACATTGATATTCAGCATGTAGTTTTTAGCAGGAGATAATACCTTTTGAGGGGCTAGTAAAACCCTGTCATCCTCGTCGTCATACTCTTCTACGATGTTATAGATATCTCGGCTGAGTTCCTGCATTGAATTCCATGGCTTCAGCCAGTTTGGCTGGGCAAGTGGAAGCTCATCCTCGGCCACTGGATCACTCTGAGAAAGGGTTGTAGCCCCAAGCTTATAATTGGGGAAAAGGCTTCGCCTCCTGCCCTTGAGTTTGAATATAGTTGTCATGGCCTCTTAACCACCCCCTAGAATGGGAGTCCTCTCACACACACACCCCAGTAAGGAGGATGCAGCAGTGACGGTCTAACGTTGCTGACTGAGAGACTCTATGCTTAACGGTTTAAATACTATTATCCTCTCTCTAGATTCCCCACCCCGATGCCTTTCATTTGCCTTACATTCACAAATCTCTTCCACAACAGACTTTAGGTATTATCCCATATGCTGGGCATAAACACTAATAGGGTTTACTCCTGTCATGCTCCCATATTCACTAAAACATTGTTATAATTAATGTTTATCTTATTTGAAATAAACAACACCACAATGACATCCCATCAGAATGAATTTTGCTAGCGTACACAATGGCAATGATCAACAACTTCTTATGCATTAAAGCCTTTAAATGTCAAGTGCATTGCACAAACCTGTAATCCTAATTAACCCGAGTCATATGACCCTTTTGGGAGGGTTACATCCAATTAATGTAAACATATGAATTTCTTGATGCAGTGCCATATTTTCCTCCAGTGTTTTTCAACACTTCATTTTCCATAAACGGAAAACTAGCTTTCAGTAAGTAAGTAAGTACGTACTTTTACAATGAGGTACAACTGATCATTTCCTTTTATTTGAAGTATTTGCAAATTTCCTCAACACAGCATTTAATTACTTCCTGTACAATGCTATAAAAAGGTTACAGGAACAGCACAAACATAGAAAATAGATTAACAAACCTTTTCCCCGCCCCCAAATACATTTTAATCTACCCTGGTACTATATCCCAACATAGCAAAATTGTATACAATCTTATTTACACATGATGACTATTTGACCAAAGTGCTTGGAGAATCCTGATTACTCTTTAAATTAGGGATATTTACAGCATTTTACAAATGTTCCAATGTCACTCCTTATACATAGCTCAGTTTTCCCCAGGATGGACACAAGAAGCTTGATCAGAATGTGCTTCTGGAGGTAAATATTCCTCAAGTAGATAGAGAGAAAGAAAAAACAAAAAACACAACACGCCTCTTTCAACATGGCTGCCTAAAACAGATTTCGTCTAAACATTCAGTTGCCCAAAAGCAAATGACCACGTCTAAATTCCTGGTCTCCAGTCCAACTGCTCGTCTCCTCAAGATTCAGAGCTGTCAAGTTGGTCAGTCATTTTGCATGGACCAAGATTGTGGCAGAATCAGTGAAAGGCCACATCCTCAGTTGCTTTGGGCATGTTTATTGTGAGAAGGAAGCAAGTCAACATCGTATTTCTCTCGCAAAACACACACACAAGCCACATCACCCTTAAAGAAACAATGGAAAAAATGCACTTCGGAAGGCATCTGACTGTCAGCCTGCTGAAACAGCAGTGTTTGGTGAGCGTCCCAAGTGGACAGTTCATAAACAGGAGCAGTGTAGAGGTGTGGTTATGGCATGTCATCTTCTGTGTTGACTATAGAAATCTGAAAAAGAACAGACAGTTAAATGTGAATGAACAAATTTGACATCTGTTTGTACCTTAATTTCATTATACAGGAATTAATGGGACAATTCAGCCAGGATAACATGTACCATGTCCACATTTTGATGGCTAGACTTATTATAAGAAGTCCAAAGGATAACAGGACTACTATTGCTAAGGGCTTCTGGTGAAATACAAGAGTTATTACTAAAAGTAATTTACTTTTCAGGCTTGTGTGAGACCTACAGCTGTTGCTTGAATAAGGCTTATTGCAAGAATATCCAGCTGTATACAAATGCAGTAATCCTGGACTTGTATATTCCTGATTGTTAAATACTCAAAAAGCCACAGCCATCTAGATACAGATGTCATTATGGGTGACTTTCTCCACCATAAACCAGCCTGATCCTAGATAACCGAGAATCTGCAAGCTCATCTATGCAGAAGAGAGAGTATTAGTGTGTTATGATACCCTGTGACAAAGCATAAAGAAAAGACCAAAAATATGAGGTGACCGAGTCGGCGGACGCACGTGATGGATTGTGGTTGGTAGATTTGGGCTTGCTAATGTGTGGGAATAAATGCATAACAAATTGGAGTAAATGTTCTTTTAAAAGGATGAGAAAGCAAATAAGGTAACAAGATAACCTGGTAAACAGAACACTAGGTCAATCAAAAAATTAACGTGGTCATGTCAGTATTAAGAAAAAAAGAATAAAGATCACATTTTGGCAGTGAATAAAATTTGTCACTCACAGCTGGATACGTGTGACCAACTGACGCAGTGTGTCTGCTGATGTCAATGTTTAGGTCTTCTTCTGTAGTCTTCAGATACACTGGGTTGTCAAAATTCATACTCTTTTTATTCTTTATCTGCCAATTCCGCCACATTATGTAACTTCCAACTGCAGTCATGGCCAGCAATACTACCAGTAGGAGAGAGTGTCACAGTGGGATTTAGAAATAAATAGGAGTTATAGAAACTTCAGTTATACAAGTTTTAGATGGTGAGAGAAGTGTAGGAGGACTTACACACTGGCAAAGCTGCCCAGGCTGCAGCTGAACCCTTGGCTGATTTCACCTCATGTATGGCGGTGCTGAGATTTCTTTCTATATGGAAAGATGAAAAATGAGTTAACTGCTCAGTGGCCCAACATGCTAAACATGCTAATTCATTCACATGAGGTTCAGAGCTTGACTGCTAGGAAACGTTTTGCAATCTAAAATGAATTCAAATGATGAATGATGCCTAAATGGTGATTAAAAGCTTAGAGATGAGATAAGGAAGACTGGAACCATGCATTAAATAAAAATTATAAGAGCACACAAGCTTGACAGACACCCCTTTAAGCAAACCAGGGAAGTCACACTTGCCCTTTAGTTTATCTGAGACCAGGTATTTGCTGAGGATGAAAAGCCCAACGCAACACAGTTTCTACTCTCCACAAACTTGTTAGTAGTCTTCAGAGCAAGCACTTCACTAAAAGGCAGAGCTTACCAGTGGGCTCTGATTGCACTGCAACCTTGGGTTTTGGGGTCTCTTTAAATGGAAAAAAAAGGAGTTTCAGTAGAACAAAAACTAGTAGTGTTATTTTTTTACACCAATATGTACTGTAGATAGGAAATGCATCAACTGATCTGTGACAACCAGAGGCCTATGGGCTACAAAGAAGCTACAAACCTAGGGAGTGTTTACAGTCCAAGTTGAACACTATCTGAAACTAGGTCATAGTGCTGTGCTAGATATCCAACAGGTTTATTTTTTGCAAGGTGACCACTGCTGTTACTCTCCCCTTATTAATCATAAGATTAACATATGGTTTTAATGAGGGGGTATTGCATCACTTAACATCACTTTAACCCCAATGACCCATAATGTCATTCCAAAACAGTAAACATGAGTTTGTGTTCCTGTTTGATTGAGAGATGTTCCCACCATGTGCTACAAGACTAAAAGCTATTAAGCCAGTCTGGCTGCATGGTTATCATGCACATGCAGTCTAAAGACTTGCAGTTGGGAAACTGCATTACCTGCAGGACGTGTGGGGTGTACAAGCACCTGCCCTTCATCTCGTGGAACAGCTGTAGATGCCACTGTTACAAAAGAGCACAGTGATATAAAGCCACTGCCAAAGCCATCTATACTACTTATTTAGGAAGCATAAGGCAAAAGAGGAATAATCTGCGATAGAGCTTTAGAAAGCAAGCGGGGAGCTGAGATGAAAATATGCACACACTAGCTAACTCCTATCACTTGACCACTACTAACCAAGTGGGTGTAAATCTTAACACAGGCCTTTGCAAAAGACTTGGGAATGCCAACCTCTGCATCTCTTCCAAAGGCTGCTCATGCTGAATCACATGACAAGAACTCCATGAGCTCTAGTTCGAGTCAGTATGATTGATAGGGGGAGACACAGTATTGCCAACCCTCCTGTCCAGAAATTACAGATTGTTTTTGTAACTTAAGGGCATTAAAGGAGGTTACATCGTTGTGAAGTTTTATCTTTTGGTGAAATTGGTAGAAATAAAAAGTAAAACATTATTTTGCTGTCCATTGGCTCATATGGTGAATGGCTGGGGAAATAAAATGACAATGGCAACACAAAAAATAAATAAATAAATTTATTTGCTGCTAAACCATCAAAATTAACACTAAATATTTGATAAAGCTTGGTTTGAGAGGCACTAGAACTGCATTCATATATTTGATGACCTTGATTTGATTAAAATCTCTCCTAAAAAAAAAACAAACAAACTAATCTTTAAAACCAGATTTACATACTGCATAGACATTCTCAATCTAGAACTATTTGAAAGAAAGCCTACAAAAACCATGTCTCTAAAAACATGCTGCAATTTTGACAGCTCTTAGTTGACCTTTAGCTCATGCCCAGACACTCAGATGTTTGACATTTACAGTGGCTGTTTGGCAGAAAGCCATCACACTGTAAGCCAGGTATAGCTTTCGACATGTCTAACCCTCTTAAATCTACTCAAATGTTGTACAAGTAACACATCTTCACCATCTGAAAGTCATTGCTCTGGTTTAAACCATACACTCAACTTCTCTGGTAGTTACAAAATGTGCCCATGGAAGTTCTTTAATGGAGGCGAGTTTTCATTTTGTTGATTTAGCTGTAGCTCAGAAAGGGCTTGGACCATTCATACACAATGGAGTTAGAGTTCTTTATCTTCATTTACTGAAAGCAACCATGTCGAAAAGAACAGTTTATTGCTCTTGCATTCTTCATGGAAGCAATTAGAGGGGTCTTCTGCTACCATCAATGTGTTGCATAGTAAAGCAAAGCCTTTCATTTTGTTCAAGTTTAAGAGCCATAAAAGTATTCATGCAGTGATTGTTGTCCTTAAACCCCTTTCCTTAGTTCCTATGGATTCCCCCTTTAGAGTTGTGCCGTTAGGTTTGAATGCCAAGGCCCATCTGTATATTACTCCACATGGCATATTCTCTGTGAAAAGAGTATTCAAAAGGAGGACAGCCCCTGTCTAGCTTCAAGAGGAAAGAAAGAGAGGCACAGAGGGGGTGAGGTAGTGGACACAGAGCCTGAAGGGAGCCATCAAGCTACACATTTCAAACTGACACACACAAGAAGAGGTAATAAATGCAAATGCAAAGAAAACTGCTGCAGAATGAAGGCTTGAATAATTGATTAACCCTTACAACACCAGATACTTGCCTGGTCTGCACTCCAAGCCATCTGAGGCCAGCTCCTGGCCGTCAGGACAAATGCATGTATACTTGGGGGAGTGTTTGTTGATTTGGGGTGCAGGGAGACACATGTAGGCACAGCCCCCATTTTCTTCTCTCTCGTTGCACCAGTTGGTACCTACAGAGAAACAAAATCCTCAGCTCGATCAAAGGTCTGTTCTCCCCCATTATAATCATCTCAGTGTATAGACATGTCAGTGTGAAATCAGTCTAACACACTCACCAGACAGCTGTACAAGTTCATGGTAGACAATAATGTCCTGTGGTTCATTCAGGTTGTTGGCTAGCATCACCACATCTGATCCTGTAAACTTGTTTGCACCATAAATAGCCTCACTCTCGCCATCTGTCCAGAAAACCCGATCCTGTCCAAGCAAAAAGGTGAGTATTGAAAACTTACTGCTTTTCAATACTGTAAGTAAAACTTATGATTTTCAGCAAAAATGAACCAAGAAGAGCCTGAACATTTTACCTAGAACTTAATATTAATAATACTATTTTAAGGTAAATAAAATGGTACAGCAGATGCACATTCCAAGTTAAATGATACATGCTTGAAAACAAAAAGTAGAACATTTACATTATTGTGTTGTATTTATTTCTAAAAAAAGTGTTAATTTGCTTTAAAACAACCCACCCCACATACAACTCTAGTGCTTATTTTAATAAATTACTGCACCCAAAGCTATATCATGAACATACAGTACAGGGATGAACGCTTTTTACCACAAACGGGGCACAATAGGGAATACCTCAAACACAGTGAGGGCAAAGGGGTGAGCCAAATAGTCTTGGGACTGCAGGACTTTTTTCCGGTTATCTCCATTTAGATCCACACTACACAATGTGTGCAGCTTGGAATCCACCCAGTAAAGTCTGCTTTTGATCAGATCTGGAGAGGCAGAACTAGTCAACATTATTTCCACAACAAGTAGCTAGAAAAGTAACATCCTACTAATCATAACTAAAGCTCCATTCAACCAGTACTTACCAAGGGTAATACCGTTGGGCCACTGAATATCAGTTTCAACCAGGACCTGTCGGTCTACCCCGTTCATTCCAGACTTCTCAATCTTAGCTGGCTCACCCCAGTCCGACCAGTACAGGAACCTACAGTGTCCAAGCAATGAAAACCAAATTCACTCTTAATAAACAAACTGTATATGTCATGAGTTGCAGTTTCCTAGTATACTGAAAGAGTGAATAGAAAGTGAAAGAAAGTGACGTGACATACAGCTAAGTATGGTGACACATACTCAAACCCACAACCTTAGGGTTAGGAGTCAAACTCTCTAACCATTAGGCCACAACTTCCTATATATTATGTATATATATAGCAGGTGGAACAAGTCCATGGGTTGCATTTTTTTTTGCAATTTCCGTTTTAAAAAAACAAAACCAACAACAAAAATAAAAGATTTATGGAGATTTAAGTGAATAATAACTAATGATAAAAAGTTGGACTAAAGATTATGCAAATCAGAATATTTTTACAGCCATCATCAGGAAGGTTTCCAGAAATTTTTTAAAATATACCAGAGAACCCCAAATATGTTCCACAAAAAGACATGGACAAAGCATATATACACATTTTCACAGTTTGTTTCTCTTTATTTTTTACCCAGACAGAGGATCCACTGCAATAGAAGCTGGTTCCTTCAAGTCCTTGTTGAACAACACCCTCTGCTTAGTGCCATTAAAATTGGCCACAGCTATCGTCTTACTGCCCAGGTCTGACCAGTAGAGGTTCTTGTAGATCCAGTCCACCGCTATCCCCACAGGCATCTGGACATCAATCACTTTGGTGTGGCTGCTCACATCTTCACGTTTGTCCAGCGCTGTACTGTGAAAGCCAGTAAAATACTATTAAAATAATAATAATAAAAAAAAAAATCTCCATTTAACCATGGCAAGGTATTTCAACATATGCTATCCACCCAGAAAGGGACAACCTGGAATGTGATGCAGATACCTGAAGATGGCTTTCTGTCCCAAATCAGCCCAGAAGATCTTCTGACGGTTGAAGTCTGCGTCGAGGGCCACAGTGTTGCGCAGCTGCTCTACTATCTGTGTGTACTCTCGCCTTTCCAGCCCAAGCTTTCGGATGTCTCTCCGGTTTGTGAAGATCAGAGAAGGCTCTTTGCCTATAATGCAGGAGATGAAGCTAAAGGTCTACAGCTTATGGCATGTTTAAGTCCAACCAAGGTTTGCTTAGCCTGTCAGCACTATGCATGTACACATACTTGACCTAACAAAAAAAAAAACAAACAAACAAAAAACAACCCCTGCAATCTGCACTGGTGATAAACTGGCTCCAGTCAAAAAACAACCTTCAGTGTGTCATATCAAGGAAACAGGCACACTGAATTCCAAAGAGCCTTGGGAGCTCAGTTGATCAATGATTTATTCTTTAGCACTCAACACAATTTCACCCACCTACTGCTTTACACACTCCTGTGCTAGAGTTCATCTGATAACCCTCATGACACTCGCATTTGTAGCCTCCTTTCAGGTTGATGCAAATCTGACTACAGATCCCAGGATTCAGACACTCGTTGATATCTGCAAGCAAGGAAGGGAACGCTGAAATATTCTCCCAAGCAGCTACTGAACACCTCATTATTAATCTGAACAACATGTATGGCTGTACGCACCACCACAGGTTTTATGATCAATGAGCTGCAACCCAGGCGTGCAGTCACACTCGTAGCCAACCACCAGGTCACGGCACAGGTGCGAGCATCCACCATTGTTGACGAGGCACTCGTTCAGATCTGAAATGAAAACAAGGTCAGAGAAAAGAAACACACAATGTTCACCATTTTACAGGCAGTGTGTACGGAAGCAGAAAAATAATCCTCGAGCTGCTCAATGAAATAAGTCGCACCGAGTCATGTTTCACTTTTGTATCTACAATGTTAGCAAAATTTGGTTGAAAAATGGGGTTCCTCTAATGAAAATAGAATGACAATATACTTTAGGCCATCCTTAAAAATATTTGTTTGCAGTAACAGTAAAAAAAAAAAAAAAAAAGTCGGTAGGTAGGTCTAGATTTTTTTTTTCCAAGTTTCAATGGTTTAAAAAAAAATTTTTGGTGATGGTGATTTTGTAGGTATGACTAAACAAATTAGCATATCGTGACGTCACTGACTGGGTCTTCAACCCGTGCCTTCGGGCGCATCATTGCAAACCTTATTTTGATGCTGGACAGTTTTTCCAGAGCTTCGTGCCAAGTTAAAGCGGTGTCGAGCGGTTTTAATGAATTTTTTAGATGTATTATGGTGCCCGAACCTGTACGTCTTTGAACGGAGACCGCGAACATTTTGTTTACTGCAGCCGCAGCCATCATTACCAAGCGTGAACCTTTGACTCTGACAGTGAATGAGTGTATGAGACGAAGCGAATGCACAGGCCATAGTGTGACATCCATTAACCAGTAGTGTAAACATAGACGATGCCACGGGTTTTTATTTAAAAGAAAGAATGTAGCCGTTGTTTGTATGTAGGCCTATGCAATTTATATATTTACAATACTTACAAAAATATAATTAATATTTTATTGCTTTTGTATTAGTTGTTTGAAGAGTAAAAAAAGAAAATTGGTCGGTCTTAACGCAAATTTACAACCGGCAAGTCAGACATAAAGCAAAAAAAAAATAATTGAGTCGGTTGGGTTACAGCAAACAAGAATATTTTTAAGGATGGTCTGATTCCATATCTATCATTTAAACAGTAACTCTAGTGGGCCAAATCCATGCCCGAATTCCCCACAACAGAAATCCCACACCCACATTACAGTTA
The DNA here is from genome assembly GCF_022655615.1 of Tachysurus fulvidraco. NCBI lineage: Eukaryota > Metazoa > Chordata > Actinopteri > Siluriformes > Bagridae > Tachysurus > Tachysurus fulvidraco. The sequence goes on along the minus strand of NC_062537.1, from coordinate 16,057,537 downwards.
CTGAATATTCCCCTTCATCTTCAACTTTCAACCCTATTTGCATTCTTGACCTTGGGTCTAAAGATCTTGTTCATATTGAAACATGAACCAGTAAATTAGTCAGTTTTACACGTCACCCTTGTGCTCAGGGCCATACTGACCTTCCCTTTTTGGCTCCAATGTTTAGTAAACGTTCTGCTGTAACAAGCACATTATCATAAAACCCCCAATTAAGAGAATATCTAGGAGTTTTGTTCATTCTGCCAATACAGTACCAGAGACTTGTTGAGTTTGTGCCAAAGTACACTGCATCCTTTGCCACTTCATTGTGGCCTAACATCTTTGATTAGTCAGTCTGTTTGTTTATATATTCTTTATATACGGCTTATAGAAAATTACTCTACGTGTTTGTTTGAAATCTCTACATACAACTCTATCTTTGCATTTCAATTATTTCTACGAAGCAAAAAACAGAGCATGACTTTCTACTTACTGCATTCTTTAATTGGTTCATCGCTCCAGTCAGTGCAGTCACGGACTTTGTTACAGACTTTGCTGATCTCAATACAGTCCCCACTCCGACACTTGTACTTGTCAGGGCCGCTGCACTGAGTCACTATATACCAGCAAGGGAACAGAAGAAAAAAGTTAGTATGAAAATCAAATTACATACACAAACGACACTAAAGCCATAGGGAAGAATAAATCATGCACACTGGTTCTACATTCAAAGCCTATACGCAGTGTGTCAGAGAGAAACCCTGAAGGTAATATAAATCAATTACAACATTCCTACAGCTCTGCAATAACCAGCAGGAAGTGTATATTGACTCTGGATTTGACCCAATTTCTCACTACAACACTTCCTGTGACCTAATTTGATGCAACAACGGGTCTATAAAAAGGGTTGATGTAGAACATCTAGAGATTTGGAAGTGATCAGAGTTTCAGCAGCCTCACAGTTTTTGCAGTTGTCTTCATCCGTGCCGTCGGCACAGTCCCGGAAACCGTTGCACTGCCGGCTACCATGGATACAGCTGCCGTCGTCACATTTAAATTGGTCCGGTCGACAGGAGCGTGGAGCTGCAGGGGGAATGGAAAAAGAGCTGCGAGTCACCTTATAGGCTAAACCATGCAGGAGAGCTGACCTCTAACTGCACGCCACACACACATGCACACACAGCCTCCTTATCTGCTTGGCATTCCACCAGTTTTGGCACTTGGCCAGAGGCAGTGGCTGATTTTTAACCTTGTCTTTTAGTAGCAGTAATCTCACACCCATGGAATCCCAGCCAACAGCTGTGTTGTTAGAGAACAGGATGACATTACAATTGTATATAAATTTACTGCTTCACCGCACTAGCTCTAAAGAAAAATAATAAAAATAATCTATTAAAAACCGCCATCCAAAACCTAAGACACTCACGGCAGTTTCTCTCGTCGCTGCCATCTTTGCAGTCGGCGTCTCCATCGCAGCGCCACTTGCGGTGAATGCACTCTCCTGAGCCGCACTGCGTCTCACTAGTTGAGCATTTCGCTGGTGGTGTGGGGTTCTTCCCACAGTGCAGAGGTGACTCATCCGATTGGTCCTGACAGTCGACGTCGCGGTCACACACCCAACTAATAGGAATGCAGGTGGCGTTTTTGCACTGGAACTGGTTAGTGTCGCAGGAGGATGGAGCACAGTCTAACTCATCACTACTGTCACCGCAGTCATCCTCACCATTACACACAAAGTTCTGGGAGATACAGCGACCACTGGCACAGGTGAATTCCATAGGGGAGCAGGTGATGTTACCTGAAGGAAAAAACATATGCAAAAGGCTCTGAATAAACAACTTACTACATACTCCTATTACAGCAACAGTTCCCAGTCTTGGCCCTGGAGTACCCCTGTATTTTCTATACTCTCATCATATCTGATTCTCTTCAGCTAATCACCAGTACTTCTTAAGTTCAAGTAGGTGTGTCAAAACCTGGGTTGAAAACCTGTAACTGACAGGAACACAATAGCTCTTTCTTGCAATGCATTAGCTACGTAAACAAGCCACAAAATACAGGAGTATTAAATAGCGAAACAGTTTCCTATGCTGTGGCTGACTCACCCTGTGCCACACGCAATAAAAGGCTACGCTTGCATCATGACACCTGGGGCTACGCACTCCAAGCAGGTTCCTCTGTAACTATTACAGACAGTCAATTTGTCACAAAAGCTACGTTAACCAGACGTCGACTCACCACAGCTCGCCTCGTCTTCTCCGTTGTCACAGTCTTGCTCGCCGTCACACTTCCAAGAGACAGGAATGCACAGTGTAGAGCCCGTGCCACAGCTAAACTCATTCATACGGCAAGTTCTGCTGTCTGAATGAAAGAACAGCAAGTAAGGACAAGACTTTTTTTTTTTTTAAACATGCTATTATAAAAAGGTTATGAATTATCTGTACTTAATCCTGGGAGAATTATTGAGTAAAATTTGCATTTCTATACAAATACTGGACTTCTCTGAAACAGTCCCAAGAACCAGTAGAACTCGAAGAATTGGTTTGCCTCAAAAAGGCCTAAGACCTTGGGGGAAAAAGGTTCATTGAGTCTATTCTTTGTAAAGAGAAGGATGAAGGACATGCTTAATATTAGCTTAAAGAGACTCAAAGCCCGAATCAAACCTCTAGCATGGGATGAAACTTCATACAATTACTTCAAGGAAATGTTTCCAATATTGCATAATACAGCATTCAAATCCAAAAATTAACAACAAAGGAAGGTCACTTATTAAAACCACACACACACACACACCTAACATGGGCAATGATAATACCCACAACCTCATTTCTGCCAAAGGTCACTTTTAGTTTAAGATCCCAGTCAAAGAAAAAAAAAAAAAAAAAACTAAGCAAGCAGTGCCAGTGTTCGGAACATTCCTTCCCAAAGTCATGATACTCAGCATGTACACAGATAGGCACATGTACAGGCACACACACACACACCATCATTCCATGTAGCACTGACCAAGCAGCTGGTCAAACAAGAAGTGTTATGGATGCCTGCCACACGGAACAGCACGTCCAGCACATTAAAAATACCTTTCTGGGTTGTGCAACACTCAGAAACATAAAATACAATAGATCAGTTTGGATCACATGTGAAAGCTGCCTTTTAATAGGATGGCACTAATGTTTGACTGAAAGCATGTGAACATACATGAGATTTTTATTCATTAAACCAAACATAGGTGAGACGGTGAGTTTCAACGATAGGTGACCCACCAGCTTTACCAACAAAAATATATGGACCAATAAATAAATGTTGACTGATCACTAACGGCATAGCTTAATTGATGCAAAAAAAAAAAAAAAAACACACCCTCCCACAGCATAATAAAATACTGAATATATTTTTTTCCTTTTAAAGAAAGCTGATCTGTGAATGCTTTTCTTATAGGCAATATTCAGATAAGAAGGGGAGGAAAAAAGGAGGGACTGTCAGAGGAAAAAGGGAAAATAAATAAAATAGACAGGGTGGTGTGATGAAGTTTGGCGAATCAAATCTAAATCAATGATTAACCTCATGGCAATTTTATTGTTATTTTTTTTTAATTAGGCTTAGATTATGTTCTTACCATAAAGGTACCTGACAGTTAGAAGTCACTAAAGATACAATAAAAAATGTTAAAATGTGCAATACAACTTTGAAAATCGGATTATTAAAATATAATCAATCGAAAATAGGGTGAAAAAAGTAGGATGGTTGCCATTTTATGAATGCAAATGATTAAGAATCTGCTAGACAAACTGAGCTCCTATCCATACAGATGGACATGAGATATCTGATCTTAGGCAAGTTCTTGCTATGCCTGATTAGAACAGCTGCTCGAATTTCTCAGCTAGTTCCCAGCAAGGATTGATTGAGTGCTTTGTAGCCAGATCTAAAAGAACACCACATCGAAGTTAAAGAGAGAACTGGGATGTAACCTGACCGGACACATTGACTGATCTACTGGTGTTACCACAAATGACACAGCTGCTGAATTTGGGCGAAGGGACCTCTGCAGCATGACGCATTTGGTGCAACAGATGAGAGTGACTCATTGGAGACAGTGCTTTGCAAAAAAAAAAGCACAGACTCGAGAATAATATCCGGTCACATTTTGCCCTGATTCATTTTCTTTCGACTCCACCCACTGACTGATGTAAACCAGTTAGTTGAACTCCTCCTTCTCTTGGAATTTGTGCAATGATTTCCAGCCCACAGATTTAATATACTCTGGTTAAAAGATGCAGTCAAGACAAAACCGGTCTCTTTTTCCAACTGCGCAAAATCATTTCTGTGGAAATAAACAAACAGAGACATTGAAACGATGGAGAAACAATGCAAAAACTTTGACTCACGACACACGTCCACGCTCTCGTCCGAGCCGTCTTCGCAGTCAGGTTCTCCGTCGCAGTGCCATCTCTTGGGGAGGCACTGGCCGTTGCGACAGATAAAGTCCTGGGCCGCACACGTCTTCATCACTGCAGCAGAGACAGGATTAACATAAAAGTCTCAAGGGCTTAAAATTCAGCCTGCTTAAAAAGGAAAGTATGCGAGGAAAATGAAAAACAACAAGCTCAACAAAAACTTTGCATCAGGTGCAAACGCCATGTCCCAGAATAAAACCACAGTAAAACATCCGCTACTGATTTACTGCATTCACTTGCACAGACCCTTACACAAAACACTGATAAGTGGAAATCTAAATCTCAATGTTTGCCATAATAATGACACTCTGGATAAATCCCATCTTCATATGAAAAAAGATGTACAATGTAAAATGTCCATTTGATGATTATAATTTCAAAGACATCATATAAATCTTGCACTATAAAATTGAGGACCATTTTAATCTAGCTACTGCTTATACATTATCTCTATTCAGTCCCTCCAGAATTTCTTGCGAATGTCACGGCCAAAACCTGTTCAATATTCCAAAGTTCTGCAAAGTATTTACGTGCCATTTTTTGTGGAAACCTTCGTGAATTGGTGAAACCAAAACAAAAAGTACAGGATTCGGATTTTAAACTCCTACCAGTGATGACACGTAATTTATTACTTTGACTGAATGAGTGTCGTGATGACATCATTAGCACATGTCTTGGCCCAATTCTGTGGAAACATTTTTTATAAAATGGTAAGTCCCTCCAATTTCCAAATTCTGGAACTTTCTATTCACATACAGTGTACATATACACACACACGTTGTCTGTTTGCTACATAGACAGCCATGACTGTACTGCTCAGACCTGCTGCTGCTGTGAGAATGATTGTAGAAAAGAAATATGCAACGAAATTGTAATTTGCCCTGCTAACTCTCACTATACACCTAAACATGGACAAGCAAGTGTATACGTTCTTCATGTCAACAGTCATGCCCTACAAGTACGCAAGGAACCCAGTCTTCCCCTTGGCACAAAGCCCAGCCCTATTATCAGTCACTTCATGTCCACTCAGTGTACAAGTGTGCTCTCCAGTGAAATAGGCTCCTGTGGCTACAATGGCCAGAAGAGTCTGGGGGCTCCGGTCACATAAATTAGCATGCTTACCACAGGAGTAGAAATTTACACTTGCTGGGACAGACTGTGTAAGAGAGCACACTTGGGGACCATCGTGAAGGAATGATAATGACTGGAACCTTGAGGACTTCACTGTAAGTGGTACAACTAATAAATTGCAGCCATCTTCCTCATATCTGTGCCAACCCCTCCCTCACACACCGTGCTTCCCCATTCCAAAAGTCTATGACCCAGTTACCATAGATACAAGGAGAGCGGGATCATCCAGAAGGGAACCTTATGGCTCCCAGTATGTGATCATGCAGATCTGTAGTATAAAATCCTGGGTTCTGTCAATAATTTAAGGAACTGTGGCACTCTGCCTTTTTCTCAGCATGAGATGAACGTCACATGTCAACTGAGCCACTGGGAAATTACATCAGTGCTTTCAACTGAAGTGAAACTCTAAACTGCAGAGTCCACTTCCTGTAGGTTTCACACAAGTTCGTTACATGTATGTTTATCGGACTAAAGCAAGTGGGATGTGCTAAAACACAACGTTCGGCCTCTCACACACAAACAATGACTCACCACATGTGTTCTCGTCACTCTCATCAGTGCAGTCCACGTCACCGTCACATTGCCACACGGATGGGATGCAGCGGCCGTTCCCGCATTGGAACTGCGATGGCTCACATGCTATTCTCGAGCCTGAGGTGGTAGAGTAAAAGGACAAGTGAATGTGACAATCTGTTATGGCAAAAAAATGCCCTTTGGTCTAACATGAACCCATTCAAAATACAGATTTAATTTAAATAAATAAAAACAAACAAACATGTTCAGTTTTTAAACAGAGATTCTATATTTAAAAAACAATGTCTCATGTTATACCAACTTCAACTGAAATCCAAAAATAAGATAAAACTATGTGGCTCACTAATCAGGTACAGTTGGCGTCATTGGATTACTCCCCTCCACTGTACGCAGCATGAAAAATCGGTTTCAAAGGCCTTGATATGTTTTCAAAAACTCCAAAACCCATCATTTGCATTGCACTCTAGGAAAACATGATTATTTTATTTAGGATGTACCAATCAGCCGTGTTAAACCTAAAGGGGAATGACTTAAACAAGATCTGCCCTGCTCATCCATGCTTTATCCAAGACCAATTAAGATTAAGCAGATGACGATTAGACACATACTTTGACAGCTGTACAAAAGCAAACAGCTCTGTGTGAAAATGAATTCATGCTTAGCAGAATCTAACATGTGTTTAAAAAGCTCTGACCTGCTCATTAACGCTATGCTATGATTACAGGGAGCCACAACTTTGCTTTCATGTAGGTCAAAAGAACCCATAACTAGAGTATCTGAGCCACTCCATGATGATTCAGAACTCAGATTCACCTGAAATTATTCACAGATTCATCCACAAATCATTCAGCCTCGAAACAGAATCGCGTTCACACAAAGAGGATAAGGAAAAGCCGCTTTCAGGAAACATGTACACCCTGGTTATGTTTTGTGGAACTTTAAGAAGCATTATGTATTAATAAGTTGCTCAAAAAATTCTGGTTACACTATTGCATGTGCAGTTATGAAAATTTAATTATTTATAAATCGCAAACTACAGTGATCACCCAGATGATGGGTTCCCTTTTGAATCTGGTTCCTCTTAAGGTTTTATCCTCATATCAGCTCAGCCACTGTTGCCTCATCACTAACTTGCCATTAAGAGTAAATATTTAACCTTAAGATTTTATATCTTATATTCTAAAGCTGCTATGCAACAATGTTCCCTGTTAAGAGATGCAGAAATAAAAGTGACTTAAATTTGCTCAAATATGTCTAATGGAGAGCAATCCTGAGGGGCAACACCACTGTAGTGTTTCAAATTCTGACTCATTTCACATTCCAGATTCAACTAATCAACTAAATACAAAACACCATGAGTTTCATTCAATAAGATAGAAAAGAAAAACAGTAATATCTCTTCAGGCATGTGACGCTTTGTTCCAACGGCTGACTACGCTAAAATCAAGTGAATACTGGCGCTACTGAACTGACATACAGGCACCAAACAGCCAAAAGATATGTTAAAGTGCACTGCAGCTGTCCACAGCTGGCCAGCCTGCATTCCCTGACCAAACATCCGCTTCTTGGAAACAATGACATGCTGTTTGGACCAATCACGCTAGGCAAAAATCCCAGATCAGTCTGGAGCACAGAGCGGGCGGCTGGCACTGCCAGTCAGACTGAAACCTCAACTGAACCCCAGGAAAAGAGGAAACCGATAATTGCAGTAAACATACCGAGATTGCAGGATTTTTTTTTTTTTAAATCTACAGTATGTACATAGTGCAAGGAGGTAAATTTTATTGGGAGGAGGGGATGGGACTCTGAAATAATTAATTTCCTTGTGCAGAGTTGAAGGATATGAATCATGCTGAAAAAAAAAAAAAAAATCAAAAGTTACTTTCTTGGATAATCAGGACTCCTCATTTAAAAACATTTTTCATTCATTTATTCAGTGTTCAATAACTGCTTCATCTGAGTCAGGATTGTGGTGAATCCAGAGCCTGGGAGCAGTGGGTGCGCTGCAGAAACCCCACACCCTTGGCAGTTTATTGCAGGGCACTCAGACGGACACACTTGGACAACTTAGTCATCAATCCACCTATAAGTCTGAAGGGAAACCCACAGGACAGTGAGCGCATGCTTTTTTTTAAAAAACACCTCAGGAGCTGTGAGGGAGACAACTGTGCTGCCCTCCTCTCCTAAATGAGGAGTAAAAATATTAAAGTAGAGGGACCACAGTACCCAGATTTACCTCAAAGTGCTTAATAATTACCTGACAGCTAATAACTAATGAGAACGGGGGGGAAAGAAAAAAAAAAACACTAAACAATCCCTCAGTGGTAGCAAATGTAGGGGAAGAAATTCTGCATCAAACTTTCTCCTAGTCTATACAAATACATGATGTAGGGTATAAAATATAATCTTATAACACACTATATAGTGCAGGATAAGTTTAGGGATAGTCATACAGTACACGATAGATTTAGGCTTCCTGGGTACTAAATTATATAATGAACTGCTATCTGTAAAGCCCCAAAATAGACATTACCTTCAAATCAGGTCAGACACACTGAAAGCAAGGCAAGTTATTCACTTTACGTGGATTTACGTGAACGTTAACCTATTTAATAGGTGTTTATGAAACAGAATAAACATCGCTTTGTCCCATTCTTGTCTTCTATACTGTACCTTCTACTTGGAATATAGTTCAGAATCTGTATTATTAATACAAGCAAAAGGTTCAATCTTTCTTTAAAAACAGCTTTTTTCTCCAGCACCGGTGTCAGATCAGACCATGGCAAGTCAAAACATTGCGTCTTTTAGAAGGCCATGAACCTGTAGATAATACAGAGCACAGCCTCAAAGTCAAAAGCAGACATGCAAATAATGGCTTAAGAGCAAAAATCAAGCCTTAATAGCCCTTTCCTCTATATTTTCATTTATCACATGAGTAACCAAGCTCTGATTCATCATCACATGAATTACTTACTTGCTGAGTAATTTAAACCATGTAAACCTGTCACACTATAGTCATGGGACAAAAAAAAAAAAAAAAAAACTTTAGAAACTAAAATGAAAGTTGCACAAAAGGTCAACATGTTTAATCATTTACCATTGTAAAACTATATACTATTTAGTTGGATGTTAAAATAGCATAGCGACAAGGTGATTACTTCTTTATCAGCTGGCCTGCATGGCTAGTTTTACCTGGCTGCCACAGCTAGCTTGTGATCCAACAAAATATTTATCATGACTAGCCAGTTACACATGTAGTCACAATATTGCAGAAATCTGCATCACTGTCAGTCCTAAAGATCCGTAACCATACAAAGATTGCTTTTTTTTTTTTTTAAATGATAATTGCGATCATAGCCTGAAAAATAAAGCATATATACACAAGCAGGCACTGGAGTCAATAAAGCTGCTGCTCATTGTTTCGGTTAAACCATAGGCACAAGGAAATGTAACATACACTTTACTAAAGAATGCAAAACTAAACTAAAGGCAACATTGTTTAACTAAAATGTGTTTCCTTGTGTATACAAAACAAGGAATATCTGAGATGCATCATTCACAAAAAACTAGACAAAAGATGATAAATCAATAAAATCATTAAATACACAGATTTTAGGCTGTTAAAATAAGTCTATAAATTAAAAATATATATCATTAGTATATCAAATCAAAACAAATCAATTAATAAATTAAATTAATATATGAACAGCATCTTGTAAAAGATGAATGACAGCATGTGCTTCTTTATTATTAAGCAAACTTCACTTAAAAAAAACAAGCTTTGAGATACTGGGAAATATATGGGGGCTGAAATAATAAATAATAATAATAATAATAATAGAACTCTGTTCTAATCAGAGCAAGAGATGAAATAAAGGAAAGACTTTATAAAGATTGCAGACTGGTACACAAACATTTAGCAGTAAAGGCCCCATTAAACTTTGTGATCTTGGTTGTGGCCTAACAAGAGTCTTGCAAACCTTCAGTGCAAATGTAAGAAAAGCATCGTTTGGATATCATACATTGAGTTTGTGATGGTTTGAGGACATTTGAGTAAAGACTGTAAAGTGTATTTCTACTCTATGTATTGTTTTATTTTTGAAGAGTCCTAGTCCATGAGGCAGGTTTAAGTGAAGGTAAGACTCGAAGTGAAATTACCTGTTTTAATGGCAATTACGCAATGCGCGTGTAATCTTCACACTCACACACACGGCCCTGGTCTCGTGCACACTGTTGCACAGAGTATACACACTAATCCCAAAGCACATGTCCAACAATCCATCTGTATGTTAACTCCGACAATAAATACATTAAGAAGAAGCAGGTCATCACATGACATTAGCAGGTGAAATCCGGCGTGTGAAGTCCTTCAGGCTGCTGGTGATAAAACGTGCAAAGCTGCACGTTGCTACCAAACACTTAAAGGAGGCCCAAAGCCATCAATGAGGCAGTCAATTACACAATGAAGGGTCGGTTACAAGCCAGAATCAAAGCTGCGTTAGAAATAAACAGTGTTACATCATGCAACCTTTGCGTTATGTATGTATGCATGTATGAATGAATGAATGAATGAATCGATATGCCGCCTTAAACGTGTCAAATCCGCGAGCTTCTTTCTGCATACGTACAATCAAACGTCTCTCTCTCTTTTTCATTGACCTCTTTGCCGATTAATTCTTACCGTCGATAAACTCGACCAACCGGAGACACAGTGGCAGGAAAAGAAACCCCAGAACGCACGGGACCATTTCGCGGTTGCGTGTCGCTCGCGCACTCTCCGTTTCTCTCTGTGAGTCTTTCAGCCTTGTGCGCTGATACCGCAGCGCGAGCGCTCAGCCGGTGCGCGAGAACAAAACAATATCAGAGCAGAGCCGCGCGCTTTTATGTCATCCAGGCGTTCAGTGGCGAGCGGCTCGTGCGAGTGCGACACATCACGTCCTCTTAATTTGGCGTCAGCGCGAGCGAACCTCACGCAAATCAACCGCACCGGTGAGGCTGAGCGGAACACAGGGCGTGTGGAGGTTTTTTTTTCTCCTTCAGCGTGTCATTTCCACGCATTAACCCTTTCTCTACCACAACCGACATCACGAATAGCCTACATGAGTGTGTGCATCTTTTATTTTTTTTTTATAATAATAATAATACTACAAACAAAATAAAATAAAACAAACAAACAAACAAAACAAACAACACACAATTTATTTTTATTCAGCATGATGATAAAGATGGGAAATAGTAGTATACAGCATCTGAAGAGACACCCTGGTCTTGTGGCTCCACCTATCATTGATTAATGAACTGCAATTTGATATAGGACACAATGATTAAATGTGAATTTAATCCAATCCAACGTGTGACTATAAATCGTTTACCCCATACAGCTACTCAAGCCTTGATGCAAATGTTGGGGGATGTGGTAGCTTAGTGGTTAAGGGGCTGGACTACTAAACCGAATGTTGTGAATTTGAATCCCACGTTCATCAAACTGCCATTGCTGGGCTTCTGAGCACGGCCTTTAACCTTGAATTGTATAAAAATGAGACAAAAAGTGTAAGTCGCTCTGGATAGATTTTTAGACTAATGCAAATGTCTAGGACTGACAATCAACCACAGGTTCCCAGACTTGGTACTGGATTATTAGTGTTTTCTCTGCTCTAACACACTAATATTAACTTCATTTAATTTGCTGATTAGTTAAATCAGATCAACCGGGAGCAGGGAAAACACTAGTGTTTAGGACATGGGGTTCTCCAGGACCAGGTTGGAGCATGTGTGCTATAATCAAACGGATATAAGTGATGGAGCATAGGCATAGTAAGTCTTAGTGAATTAGGATATGATTACTGTCCTCTCTATATTCATATCAAATACATTCAGTTTGTTGTCAGTAAAATAAAAAGTTATGAAGAATGTTATGTTAGGAAAACTTCATAACGTTCAATTTAAGGCTGCCTTGGTTTGCACTAATATCAATAATATTGATAAAGAAGCCTGTGTCACTCTATATTAAACATTTGTCTCAGTATTTGTAGTATTCATTTTAATTGATTCATATTGACTGTGCACGTGTGTATTATCATGATAGGCACTAATCACAAGAGTAGTAATCTATAACTATTATAGAGTAATCTATAACTATTTAAACAATCTATATCAAATATAGAGGATGTGACAGATTTCCATGGGTATAATTTTATGCAGAAATATCACAAAATAACCATAAAAATGGTTTCTAGTCCAGGAAAAGGTGGTACAGTATACTAGGAAACTTTGCTTCCTCGCAGCTCCTGGTTGCCATATTCAGAACTTGGGTTAATGTTTCTGTGGAGTTTCTCTTCATGTCCATATTCTCAATCTTGATATGATGATGACAGAGAGTGTATTCCCACCTTGCACCCAGTGTTCCCAGTATAGGTCTTGCATCTTCTTTGACCCTGACTAGGATAGAGTGTTTACTGAAAATAACTCTTCTGTCCACACCCTGTTAGCACTCTCAGCTTTGACCTGTTCCCTAAAAGGCAAGTCACAGGTTCCTGTAATTTAACCAAGGTGGTGGGGTCAGTAAAGAAGAAGCAGAAGGTCTGACATTGCTTTCATTTCATATGCAGTTCACCTTGTAGACACCAGAGGGTTCTAAAACTCTTTATACTGTATACTGTACACATTATATAGAACACCAGGGGCTTCATATAAAGCTCCTGATGTGCAATATACTATATACTGTATACAGTATAAATATGGAACATCAATGGCTTCAGATTCAGCTAATGTTTGTCATATTACTTTACGATTCAAGATACAAAAAAACAAATCAGGATCATTCCATACAATGCGGTTCAAAAGTTGATGAGAAGAGTCTAAGATAACTGCTCTAACGTATAGATAAAATGGGGCAGATATCAGGATTTGTAACCGTGATCAGCACAGCAACAGTAGGCTAATGTTCATTATTTAGTGTAAAATAGCAACGTAAATACCAACGATGTCATAAACTTCTAAGTCGAACAATTTACAGTGCTCTCATATTAGTCACACCTTGAGACCCAGTGTAAAATGTATGCCATAATGTAGATAATGATAATAAACTAAATAGTAATACAATTTACAGATTGATAGTTCTTATACTGTTCTCGCTAATCACTATTCTATACAATTTCCATACTATACAGTTTTTCCATAATGCCATACAATCTTATTTTTAGATTGGTAATACGGTGGATGGCATCGGGGTGGATTAAAAAAGAAAGAATAATTGAGAACCTCTAGTTTAGACATTTACATATTTATCATTTAAAAAAAATAGCAAGTAACTTACCTGTGAGCGAGAATCCGATTCTCATAGATCTCTGGCTCTCTGGATGTTGTAGCGTTTTATATCACTGTATGACTTGCCCAGAATCTATAACCTCTACATAGCACTACTCTATTAAACCCATCTTTTCATTGTACTTTGTTTATTTGGAATTAGTTTATGATTTTAAATCCCACAGATAGTTATGGTCTGGTGCAACACCCTGTGCAAGTGTATTGAACATTTTTCAAAAAGGCTATAAGTTATCAGAGAATTAGCATTAAATTCTAAACAACACTAGGGAGACTTTATTATTGTGGTTTTTCATTTTAAGAAGGACTTTTCCTCCTGGAATAACCCACTGTTCTGCTTTTTCCTGAGCATGTAATAGGAAAAAAACACTTTTTTTTAGGACTGTGGGTTCAAACATCATGCCACTGAGGTTAGAGAAAAATCAAATGAAAACATACAGTATATCATGAGTACATAATTTACAGTAGATTTAGCAGTCATTTGTTTGACTTTGCTGGTAGAGCGTGTAATGAGATAAGGAACTGATATTCGATGAAAAGCACCGACACTGGATTTCAGCTGAATGTAAAAATTCACATAAAAACATTTGCAATTGTGTTTCTGAATTCTTTATTTCTTACAGCACTCATGCTCCGTTAGGTAGAAAATATAATTTAACAATGATACAAAGAGTTTATTTTACATATGTGCATTTTCCACAAGTAATAAAGTACATGTATAATAGAAAATTGTACAGAAATAATAATGCTAACAGAATTTACACAGAAATATAGGCATACTGCTTGTTATGTAATGCTCTACTCAGTTGCACAGCATCAACCTAAATTATATTTTACAATACATTCTTACATCAAGGTATGTAGTTATTTAAAATAAACAATACGTCACAAATCAGTGGTTACACCATGTACACAATGTGGTTTTTTGTCACTAATCTCGGTCTTTAAAAAACAAACCTACGTGACATCTCGCCAGGATCATGTACGAACAGACGTGCACATGTGCATCGTTTCTTTGCAAAGGTTTGAACAGTTAGATAACCATCAGCGTTTCATAAACATATACGACTGAGAATCAATTTCAGCTGAGATAAAACTCCACAACGGTTACATCCGTTTATTTCGATGGCACTTTGTGTCCAGATGACATTCGTGTGTCTGTATTTGCGATCTCACCGGCAAGCCTTACTTGTCCTTATGGCAGATGCATATGATCACCTGTAGTGAGTGGCTATAGCCAGCAGGAGAAATAGAACTGGAGCCTCAAGACTTGAGATATGAGTATATAAGGACCTGAAAATATCAGTCCAGGAGAGCAACGGAGGACGGTGTGTCACCTGGGTGGTGTGTAGCCAAAGGGCTGCTGTAAGCACAGAGAGCCGTGATTGGGCAGCGGGTGGCTGTAGTAGTACTCCACCAGTGCTGCTACAGAAGGGAAGTGCAAGTCTGCATCCAGGTACACGATTTCATCCTACAGGAGAGAGTGAGTACAAATGTGAATACTGATGTTTTAGTTGGGAACAAAAACATGATTGGATGGCTCAGTGATGAACATGTCCTTCCAGCCGAGGATTCAGTGATGAGTTAAAATCTAATATCTAGAAATAGCCTGACAATAATACTCTAGGGTTGATATATAGGACTGCAATATATCACCATAAGTTGTTGTAATAAGAATGATGTTTGGCAAACTATCAGGCACACATAAATATTATATATAAATACACACACACACAAAGGCAGCTCTATTTGTGATTTTTTTTAAAAATATACAGCTGCAGAGGATATTATTAATATTTCTATCAAAATTATATCCTTTTACATCCGTGTCTCTATGTTCACACATAACAAGAAGCAGAAAAAACATTCATTTTATTGACATTCATGTAATTTCTGACACTCATAGAAAATAAAGATAAATCAAGGGTTTTTTTTGTCCTTCTGGGGAAAGGGACATTTTTAAAATATTCTTGTTTTTTCTGCTGAAGCTAAAAATCCATAATACCTTTTCTGTCTCATTATATTTACATCACTGTTACCCCATATTAATTATTGTCATTTTATTGAACTGTACACACCTTCTATATTTTTTTTCTTCACACTAAAAATTTTAAATGTATTGAAGATGATGTGTAAATAAAGATGTTTATTATTATCATCATTATCATTATCATAATAATGATAATGATGATAATAATAATAATAATAATAATAATAATAATAATAATAATAATAATAATAATAATAATAATAATTTAAATTAAAGTTTAACTCAAGAAATTGTCTGGGACTCATTGTTTTGTACTTCAGCTCAGGTGTTTTACGGCAGACTCTATGTACGTAGGCTGGTTATAAGTACGTTATTGCAATCATAATGTAATTAATTCAAGTGCAAGTGTAACACCCACCTCCTCAAACAGCCGGTAGTTTCTCGCCTTGTTCAGACTCACATCCCACACAACAAGCACCTACACATCCAAAGAAAGAAATTAGCAAACAAACACTCAAATAGCACACACACAAATAGCGCACACACACAAATAGCACAGACATACTAAAATAGCATACACATACTAAAATACCACACACTCACTAAAATAGCACACACATATTTTACCACTGTTTCTTCATAACATCCTGCATATGCACCATGCAAAGTTGTACCTTTGAGGTCTTAGTTCCTGAGTTTCGGATGCAGTAAAGGCCATCTGGTGGTGAGCCTTTTGTTTCTTTAAATAATCTGAAGAAAGAAGGTAGAACAGTGAATAACGGGGCTTTCTAAAACCAGCCTCTGATGAGTTATATAGTCACTGAGTGTATAAAAATCTATATTTACATTTATGGCATTTGGCTTAAAGTTTAGCTCATTTTATACAACTGAGAATTAAGGGCCTTGCTCAGGGGCCCAGCAGGAGCAGCTTGGGGCACCCAGGATTCAAACTCACAACCTTCCAATCAGTAGTCCAACACCTTAATCACTAGTCTACCACAGTATAATAGTTGTGTGTTTCCCATATTTCACATCACAAGTCTTTTTTCCCATATATCACATCACAATTTTTTTAAACATCTGATAGGACAGTATAGGAGGTATGTATGTCTTTAGTCTAATCTTAACGTTTATGGAAAAATGTCTTACTTTTCGACCGCACTGGTCTCGGTTGTGTCCACAAAGACAGAGTCAGGCAACTGTACCTAAAAAACAAACAAAAACAAACATTCATGACTTATACATGCTCATGTCTCTGTTAGTTCCTTGTTTTTAATTCTCACACACTGTTTTGAGTTACTTCATACTCCTTAGTATTAGTACTCTGTCCATTGCGTCACTGCAAATTACCAAAGAACTAATAAACAGGCCATCCTCGGTTACAATAACAAGCTGGCAGAGTAAGTGGTTTGTTAAATCCAGGAACGTTATTTAAGTGCGATGTATGTCTACTGAGGAACTGAATCACAACCTGACGAGGTTTACTCACATTTTCATAGTCGTTATCGTCAGAGTCTTCATCATTGATCTTTTTCAAAGGCTTTTCTTCCACCGAGGACCGAAAACTTTGGCCATCAGGCGATGATCTTCTGAGAGGAAACAATTGTTAAAATGTACACCTTTGTATTTTCCGTAAATGACAAAGATGAGGAAGGACAAACAAGAACCCATTTGGTGTAAGTTTACAACAAAACATGTAACATAGTATTTTATCATAAAAACTTCTTTCATTTTTGCGGAAGGTTGTGTGTCTGACAGCAAACATTAAAGAATAGCGAAAAACAATTTGTGTCTCTGTGAGTTTTCAGTTCCACTAAATTAATCCTCATTTCATCTGTACAGATTGATGCGGCGGTGCTTTATCGCTTAGATCTCTCATGTGTACACTCTGTTCAAACGGAGCATCTTCTCCAGCTTTTATACTAATACTACGTCAACACTGATGTGCTTGCCATCTTATAGCTCTTTGGTATAACTTAGAACTAATCCCAAATATTTCAGTATAAATATATTTGACGTGTTTCAAGGTGGAATTTTTCTTGTCTTCCTACCAGCAAGACATTGTAGGACATTGCAGGTTTTAATTTAACATTCCCACTTTTAATCAATGTACCTACAGATTGTTAGCAATGCTAGGGAATAAAAAGTGAGGCTAGTGGATTACAGTTATGATCATAATAATCAAAAGAGCATTAAAATAGAGTGAAAGCAGACACCTACTGTATTGATATCTGACTGAGTTTGGGCTTCATCCCTATAGGTGGAAACTTGGCTGGTGGTTTGTTGCCCAGCGGTGGGAGTTTTCTGTCACTGGGTGCATTGTTCAGATTGTGTGTATTAGATCTGTCACGAGGGTTCAGTAGCACTTTATTTTCCAAGTGTTCACAGATATGAAGAGTAGATGGGTTTTTAATGACCATGGCAGGAGGAGGCTTCCGTTCATATCCTGGGAGGGTGGATAAGGACACTCTCCCGGCTACAGTCTTTTTCTGGCACGTAGGAATAGGAGCTTGCCCAACTGTCATTCTGTTAAAGACTGGTTTCTGTAGTGGAGGAGGAGGAGCTGGAGCTGATAGCCCAGGAGGAGGGAAATTATTTACAACTTCAGAGAGATTTGGTGGACCAGGGACAGGAATGGTTGGTTTCTTTTGTAAGGGGATTGGCGGTGGTTTAATAGGTGGATGGGGTACTGGTAGTGGAAAGCCTCTGGGATGGTGGGGCACAGGTGGAGGAGGGTAAGATGGAGGCGGTGCTTTGGGCTGACCTGGAAAAGCCACACAAGTTTTCTAATTATTTGACGTCTTTTCTTCTAAAAAATTGTCATTCATGTAAATCAGCATTGAAAGATGGATCAAAATCTATAAAGCTACCTGCTGGGCCATCAGGCAGAAGATAGTCGTCATCATCGCTTTCATAATTTTGTTCCACATCATCTATTAAAAGATTCAGGTTAATTGAAAGCTCACAGAGACAGTTTATGAAAGAGTTTTCTTTAATATTTCTTGTCAGTCACACTCCCTACCTCCCTCCTGGTCATCTGGGGCATTGGTGATCTCCAGTGGGCTCTCAATAGTGCCATAGAAACTTTCATCAGAGTCAGAGTCACTATAATTAAGAAAAAAAATGAATTAATTTTATATCACCATACACTTTATCATACTATCATAAAATCTTATCATAAAAAGAATTGCACAGAAATATTTTTTAGTACTAATTTATTATAAAAGGGAAATGATTCCAACACTGTCCATCTGTGAACATTAAACCGTGTGGTCAGCACTTTATTTTTACATTTGCTCAAATATAACACTTCCCTATGAGAAGACTCACAAAAATGAAATAAAAACTCAAGTTATTATTACAGCTGGACTGTGAAATACTGCAACATCCATAATGTTTGTGAGTATTTTCAATGAACATTATTTAAATGCAGTGTTCAGCCTTGTAAGCACCAGAGAAGTTACATTTACTGTTAAAAAATAGAACAGTTTTCCCATTTTCTACACAATTTTTCATACAGAAGCTCATGCTGTGTAAAAAGATTTTTTTACCCTGGGTCAAGAGAATCTTTCTTGTCATTATAGTGGCTGATTTCTTTCCTCAGATAGCGCATCCATTTCTGTTGGAGATAAGAGACATTAGGTTTTGTTTTGGTTTTCTAAGTTTTCTAAAACCACATGAAATGAGATCACAGAATAATGCAAGAAATTCATTTCCGTTACAAACCATTCTCCAACCCATTAATAGTCTACAGTATGCTGATGAAGCATGAAGCATATGGTGTATCGAATAAACATCTTACCCTTCTCTCATCCTCACTGGCTGCTGAAAAATACCACGTGCGGTGCCTCTTACTGAAATGCACAATCTTAAATGGGAAAACGTTGCTAGATGTGGTCTCCTCCGATGCTCGCATGACCCTGATGACCAAACAGAAATGATTTGAGAAACAGTGTAATTTTTGTTTCACATCATCTCTATACTAAATGAAAGGAAAATAATTCCCCCCAAAAATATTTGAAATTCAATTCTATTGAAATTTTATTATCATAGTGCTTTTAATAAGACACTGTAACAAAACAGCTCCACGTATACATATATGTATGTAGATTTATATTTAGATCCCTAATGAGCCAGCAATAAGTGACAGTGGCAAGGAAAAATTCCCCGAGCTGACACAAGGAAAAAACTGAACAGGAACCAGACTCAGAGGAAACCCACCCTCTTCTGGTTGCCAGATAGTGCTATTATAAATAAAACCCAGCATAGAGTTGCATGCTATAAAGTCAAACAGTAGACTAAATGTGCTGAAATAGATTGTACATAAGCGTCCTAGGATGTGTGCATGGCAGTCATGTTTAGTGCTGGTGGTCTGTATGGATCATACACACACATCTGGCTCTTAGAAGATGAAATCTATTTTTACCAAACCACAGCTGGGACATAGACTAGACACAATAATTAAACACTCACTGGATACACTACTTTGTCCTAACACAGGAGAGGAGCTGAGTGGAGTACAGCTAACTAATTGGTGGTAAATCAGACTAGAGACACACGTCTTACATCACCCTCACTCAACTAAGGTGCCTGAGAAGCTAGTTTTCAGTGGACAGATTGAAACCATTCTAGTTTACTTGAGGCTCAATGTGGGACAGGATGTGGCTACACAAGGACTCACAAATGAACATATGTAACCCACGAGTACATTTTAAGTTTAGTGTGACTCATAGTTTAACTCTGCTTTAACCACCTGCCCAGTTTCATACTTCACATTGTAATCAAGTAAAGCTTCATCCTAGAAGCAAAATTAGAGCAGATCTTGAGATGTACAGGTGGCGGGGTTTTTTCCCCCCCCAAGAACACACAGCAATTTAACTCTTCATACTGTATGTCAGTAAATGAAACGGTTTGTATGAACTTGCCTGTTGTAGCCGTTAAGGGAGAACGCTCCCTGTGGTGTGGCAGATGTGCTGGTCTTGAAATAGTACACGCAGCCTTTGTGGATTATAATGTAGCGCAGAGGCCCTGTGGGATTGGCAAGAGAAAATATTCCAGAATTTTCTTACTAGTCACTCAAATCTACAGCAAAGTCTGTATTTTTTCCAGTTGTCGTGCATGCTTTTTGAAAGAGCTTGGAATTTTTTTTTTTTTTTTTTTTAAATGTATATTGTTAATGAGCAACATGACAGCACTCACATTTCATCAGGCTGAACTGGCTTCCCCCCTTTTTATGTAGATACCCAGACATGGCAACACCTCCGGGCATGGTTAGAAGATTCTGAGCTCCTATAGCCCTCATTGGGATGGGCCAGGAAATCGGCACAGCAGTCATATTTCTACAGAAGAGATGAAAGATTAGTCCTGAATGAAGCTCAGTTACTAATTTCCCTAAATTTTTCTTCATGTGAATACTGTTGTAATAAAAAAAATCAGTTGTAATAATGGTAGTTTCAAGAGAGAACAAAAATGAACAAAACAAAACAAACAAAAGGAAATGCAGCATAACAACAAGAAATAACAAGGGGTTTGTTCGGCAAGAAACTGACGGAATTGCTATGAAAGGTTGAAAGCCACAAAACAGTATAAATACATAATGGCATAATAGGTAATGATTCATTATTTTGAAATCAAAACTTGAAGGGAATGAAAACTCCATTAAGTCTATGGCACCAGAGTGCACACACTCATAGCTCAAACTCTCAAGCTCTCTCCATTCTTTCAATCCACAGACTAAACTTACCTCTTACTCATCTGCCTCCTAATGCCCCTCACTGACATACTCTCAGTAGACATGCTGATAGTGGAGGCTACATCCCAAATATCATCCATATAGCTCTGAGGAGGTGGAGCGCACACCACACGTCTAATAAAGCCTGTCAGATTAGTGCAAACCCTCCAGTTAATACCTTGACCATTAACCAGACAATGCCAGGACAGGAAAGGAAGGAAACAACACGTTTCCTTAGGAAAGCACAATCCCCTACTGTGCTCTTGATCGTGCTGGGGGTCACAGATTTCCCACAGAGTTTGCTGTTCCAAGCCTACCTTGTGACAGCCAATGCCCAAAGGCTGGTCTGCAGAAGGACATGCAGACATATGAAGCAGCAAAGGAAGTGGAAAAAACTCTGTCAGATCTCTGAATCTGATTTTTCCCAAATTGCTCTGGAAGCTCATTAGTGGGTGGAGTCTGGAGATTATCTAACTCCAGGAAACAAACGGAAACGAAGGTTCAACGCAAAGAACGAAGCATGGAAATGTAGCATGACGGATCCAGAACACAACCGTAATTCAGGAAGTAATTATCAAAAGTGGTAAATAATAGGAAACGTCTACACAAATCCTGAATAAGTTAACTATTTCTGCAAACTTCATTATGTTTGATATTCACAGCACTAAAATTTGGCATTAAAACAGCCATGGGTGAATGCGACGCTGCGACGGCGTTAGAAATATTTTGTTAACCACTCATAACCTTTCAACTTCATACCACATGAAAGGCAAACAACAAATCTCCTTTTCCTCTTTTGAACTAGAGCTAGAGTTTCCACCAGGGAGCAATAAACATAAAAAAAAACACACTCTTACCCATAATTTGCATCAGACGCTGCTTTCCTTTCCCCATCATTGTTGTGTGGGTGCAAGTTAAAAAAAGACACACACCGCCTACGGAGTAGCAGTGTTTGGTATGAAGGTATGACGTGTAAGTAAACATGGCTTAATCAGCTTAATTCATTGACTCAATGAAATGATTGACTGAATAGAATCAGATGACAGTAAACCAACTTCTGTTTCTGTTTATCTAAAAAAAATCTAGGGATGCTCTCCACTAGTCTTAGCTGTATGTCCTGTATGTCCTTTAAACCTTTTTAGCCAACCCTTGAATATAAAAATGAAATGAAATATGAAGCCTGTTGCTTACTGTTAATATTATCGGAGCCTCAGATCTCTCTGAGGCTTCAATAACGGAAACAACGGAAAAATGTTTATAGAAATTGCATAAAACCTGGAGGCTGTGGTATGCTAAGCTTTATTCAACACACTTCCTGAGGTGACTTCCCGCAAGATAACCTACAGGTCGGGTTAAAGCCCTGAGTTTCTCCAGGATGCAAACAAAAGAAGAAAACACATGCTGGATGAAGCATAATGCACAGAGATATCATGCTAATTTTAACCATGAGATAATGGTCGTTGATTAAATCTATTCCAAACTTCTTCCAAAGTAAATAAAAAGAAAAACCTTTCACACATCTTAAAGCACAGAGGCAATGCTTCAGTTTCAAATCATTCTTATGAGATAAAAATTAGAAAATGTGTTTATTCGCTGACAGACTTGCTTCTTGAGGCGTCAAAACAAGGACTCACTATGGAAGCCTCTTAAAATAAACAGCTGTTTTTTGTGACACAGTGACACAATCCACAAAAATCGGTAGACCAATAGACCTTCAGACCAATAGGGAACTACTCAGATCTTTGCCAGTGTTCTGGTGAAATGAGATGTTGTCGAGTGACATCACATGTAAGATGTTTTCACACTTCAATATCTCATCATTTCCTCTGGGGTCTTCATGTACTGTAACTGACAAAAGATTTACCAGGAAAGTAATTTCTTGTAAATGTGCTTGACGCAGGATTCCTTTTACTTTCTATTTCAAAAGATTTGCTGAGGCCAGTAGAACAACAGCAGGCATGGGACAGGGTTGGACTTATAATGCATCCATTTTATAAAGAACACCTGTATACCTGCACGTTCATGTGGTTATCGAATCAGCCAATCATGTTATTTCAGCACAATGTAAAAATAAATAAATAAATCCTACAGATACAGGACAATGACATACATACTGATGTGAAGCATCAGTTAACGTTTTCTTCAAACATCACAATGGGGAAAAAGTCTGATCTGTTCTGTGATGTGTATTATCTGAATTTCAGTTAAATCTTAGAAAATAAGGAATACTAAAATAAGTAAGCCATGACACTGGTGTATATTGCAGTATAAGGCATATAATATAAGGCAGCGTTACTGTTTCCACCTTGAAATTGATTATTTCCTAGTAACAGCAAATACCTGTGTGTTTCATTAATTTCATGTCATAGAATTAATTACACAGTTATGTATATTTACTCATCAACTTCTAATTGTTTGTCTCTTGTGAACTGTTTGTTAATAAGACACAAAAGCTGCTTCTTTTTCCTCTGTCCTGTTGACTTTCCTTCAGTGGAAAATGTACTGACTGCTACAATAATACTGATCCTGGGGAATCCCCATAATATACATACAGTACATGTACTTAGTACTCTATGTATTCCTAATAAATAAATAAAAACACTGTCACCAGCCAACAGTGCTTTTTTAATAAACACATAATATGTACAGTATACATAAAGTCTATACATAAAGTAACCAGAAGGCTGCACGGAGTAATTCTGCTTTGGTGGTTTCCATGGTTTTCCCCCGCATCACTTCCTTTTTTTCCCACCAAATATGGCCATTCTTACTCACGACAGGAAACGTTGCTTTCAATTACAAAAGAGTTTAGAAGAATCAAGGCACATGGCCTAAATAATACAGACTTGACCCAGAATGTCTGGGTAAAGTGTGAGAAACGGATTGCATTCATGGCTGTTTCACCTGCAGCAGGAAGCTCGCCCACATAACCACGGCCACATGACGTACAGTGACCTTCTGCAGGCAGCTGACTGAGTGTTTGTGTGTTCATAACACATACTCGGGATTTGTGATACGACTCTAATATGTGTATATCTTTGATGTCACATGATGATTATTAAAGTTACTTTGATTATTAAATGACTAAATACGACCCTGCGCTTTGACACAAATTTACGTCTAGTTGGAATATATATTATAAAAAGGTAACGTTTGTGGTAACATGTGCATATGACTAATGACAGTTAATCAGTTATGTGATTCACCATTACTCATAACAAACATCGGAAGTCTGACCTAAGTTAACATTTACCATGTATGACAAAAGTTGACCACCAATAGCTTATGTCAATAATAACATGACTTCAGACATGTACTGTAACATCTGTCATCAGTTGTTGGTCAGACTCTGAGGTTTCCTTATAAGCTACATGCACAAACAGAACACAATACTGACATGCTGATGTTCAAGGATGACAACTGTAATGCAAATATGGCCAAATTTGTGACTGTTTGATGAGCAAAATATCAATTTGAATATGGACTGCAAAATCAACAGACCTCAATCCCCCAAAAGACACATAGTACATACAGTAAGTCAAATACCAAAAGTAGACATTTAAAAACTCTGTGCATTTGGCATATAATCAATGGAAGAGTGGGTCCAAATCGACATTATGACGATGGTGGCATCCTGAGCTGACAAGATTGGTGATGTAATTCCTTTGAGTCTAGGCGTAACCAAGCATTAGGAAATGAACTTTTTTGACTTTTTTTTCTAGTGAAGTCAAGAAGTGTCATTACGCATTAACAGCTTGGTCGATTTATAATGAGCAGTCTGTGAGTGCACACACAATCTCTTTACAATTAGCAAGTTCACAGAAAAGCTTCACAACTTTGACTTCACCTCTTTCTGCGCTACAAGTAACTGAACTTCACAAAACCCTTGCCAAGACGTTATAACTACTCAACTCTTCTCAACCACATACTCAACACAACAATACATACATTCAGTACATACAACATATAACAATCATACTCTATGTCTGATCAAGATCACTGTAGTAGATAAGCAAAATGCACTCACATAAAATTCCGACACATTTTCATATGATCTTCTTGATGTGGATGTGCAAACACTCTCTTCTGCTTCACTGAAAGTGCCATGGATATACGCTAGAGTCCATTACCATATTATCAGGCTGAAGCTGAACACATGATTGTAAAAAGAAAGATACTGCAGAAGCCAATCTTCAGGAACTGATAGCGCTGAGCAGCAACAGACAAGTTGCCTGTGAACCAAGTCTCTCACACATTGTCAAGTCACTTCCTCCTCTGAGCCACAACATGAACACACGGCAACTGTGTCAGAGACGCACTTCCTGTTGGCTGACAGCTTGGACAAGCTTGATTGGCTGTTTTTTACAGTCAGGGCCTGAGTTTGGGGGACTTTCCACCTCCACTACCATAGATATCTGTAGTAGCGTCAGTGACTCGTAACAGGTGTCCAGACATGTTTCTCTTTCAAAAGATTTTCCTATTTCTTGAAATGTATGGCTCATCATTCTAATAAATTATTTTTAGCATTAAATGTGCATCATATAGTTTATCTTTTCTATTAAACCACATTCTCTTAAAAAAGGTTCTATCAAGTATTTTCTTGCTGAAGGAACCGCAATTTTGAACGTTTTAGGCCTTTTTAGGTGAACATTTTTAACGTTCAGCTTTTTGATAAGTGATCACAAGTTGCTAGCTAAAAACTTTATTATTAAAAGTATCAGATATTACAAGCTTTTCTTTTTTCTTGGTACTGCAAATCCTTCTTCTATGATTTACAACAAGCCAAAAAGTGCACATACTGCTTATATTCCAACAAAAGGAAAAGCTGTGTAATAAATATATCATGATCAAATTTTATGATTTTATTAGCAAATTCATCTCACTTCCTATTCCGCAATTTGAATACCGCATCTGACCGCATGGCAAGGATTATACTGAATGAACACTACAAGTATGGTAAAAAAAGGCCAGGTTCAGATCATGAAACTTACACAGACATATACGCGAAAGAGAATGCAATCATTCTTGCTCTTTTTAAAATGTGGAACTAGCACTGTTCTATTATCAGTTGTTAATACCGGGAACCCACACAGTGGGTATCAGGACTTCTATATGAAATCTCATTAATCTTATCAGCAAACGATCTACGATTTTCCTGAAGGTGCGAACATAAATAAATAAATAAATAAATAAATAAATAAATAAATAAATAAATAAATAACCTCAAAGGTGGGTTCGTTTTTGGAGTATGGATACCGAAGATTTAAGCACAGAGAGTTCTCGGGTGGTGGGATTTAATAAGGACAGGGTCTGACTAAAACAGTAAATTTACTGTTTTAGTCAGACCCTGTCCTTATTAAATAGGCTTGGAAAGCAAATAACTCAATAAATAACTGTGATGCTCACATATTAGTGTCATGTGTAAGTGAAAAACAGAAGAGCAACTATTATTTAAGTGACAGAAAATGATCAGACTTTCAGTAAGAAGAGTTTGTACACAATTACATGCTGGTTTATCTTTTAACTCATTTTCTATCCGTCTCCTCACAGAGCCAACTCATAATTCCAACAAAACTCTAACAGAGCATTTAGTGAAGATCTCTCGAATAAAAACCCGGGAGTAGCTATTTAGTTATTTCTCATAATGAGGTCATTATGTAACAAACATAAACTTACAAGTGCACATATCTACTCATATTCAAGGTTAAATTAGGTCATGTTAAATGAAACTCTTGAAATAAACAAAATGATCTGCCAGTAGAATAAAAACATTTCAAAATGGGGAAAAAAATCTAGAAATATGCATAATAATGCTATCTCATAAATATTTTTACTAGCTGACATGTTTTCTTTTTTTGCAGTAAAGCGCAGCATATGATAGAGACATACAGACAACTGGCAGCAATTTAGCATTTTTATTTTTTTAATGCAAATTTCATATCTACTTTAAATGCCGAGGAGTTTCAAGGACATGCAAGCTCTATTAGACAAGAACGTCAACACACAACAGAGAACAAGAGTCAGCATTCTTACACTGCTTAAGTTATGGCACTGCCCTCTTTCTTTAATTTCTTCTGGGCACAAAATTGAATTCGAGACCACGTCTTCTATAATTCCCAAGCCCATATACTGTCTGTCTTTGGTATAAGTACAAAGAAACAACAATGCACTAATATATCACCTAAATGTGACCATTTAAAAAAGCTTTTCTTAACAAATTACAAGAAGCATACAGTGGGGCTTACCCATTGAGAACATCTGATGGAGCGTGAGCGTGCATTCTCAGTCTCAGCGGTTTGCAGCGAATAAGTCCACTTCCTCTCTGGCCCTCTTCGAAGTGCTATTTATGAGATCCTCCCACTTACACCATGTTCTGTTATATAGAAAATGGTCAAAGGTGAGATTCTAACATCTATGGTATCCAAAAAAGCATTTAGATAATGTTGTGCAAAATCTTTATACAAAGTACTTTGTACCTAATCCTAATTTAGAAACACACTATTATTTCTGAAATCTACACAGACATGCAGATATTTAAATAGCATTTCTGCAACAAACCGTTCCAAGTAATAAATGCATCTATAGTACAGTATTTATCTGCTGTTTGTACTTTACTGCAGCTGACATTTAATGTTAAACAGCGTAGTCAGTTTTATTTATGTTATCCAGTAACAACAAAGTAAATTGAACTCATACTGAGTTTAAATTTACCTTGAAAGCTTCTCATAAAAATACCTGTTGGCAGATTTACCACTGCTGATGACACAGTCAACTCAGCTAACAAAAAAGATAGATATGAGATTTATGGTTATTATGGTTTTCACGACCAGGAAATCCACAGGATTGGGAGTTGAGATATAGTACTGTATGCTGACTAGCACTATTTAATTCACATATACAACCTTCCCATCACCACCCACTGTGGAACATTTGTAAGATTCACTGTGAAGGCTAGACGACATTAAAAAGACTGAAAATGAGAAAGGAATCGAAACCGATGCATAGGAAACTTTAACAAAACAGCACTCAAGTCTGGGAAGTTTCCATATCAGTAATTAAGCACTTTCTATTTAATTATTTCCTAAAAACAGTTGACAAAATAATCTTATAGTGGCTTCTGCTTCTGCTTTATTGCACAAACATGCATGTAAATGAGATCATGTTTTACTGTTTAGTATTTTTAAGTGTTCAATCTGTGAATGCAAATCAGCTCTGCTTCTGTAATTGAATCTTTGTTTTATTACGTCTGTTGGGAATGATCCAGTAACAATCCAATCACACTTTAGCTGAAAGTTTTTACTGATTTCACAGCCATTTTTCTTTAGGTTCATTTTAGTGAAAAACATAAGAAAAAAAAAACGATTTCACAGAATAAAAACAGAATACTTAAAGACAAACGTTGAGAGAAGTAAGCCGTTAAACGTCCTCCTTAAAGTTCAAACCCAGTGTCTCCTTGCTATGAACCAAATCTCTCAACATAAAGCACTTTACTGGATTGTTATTAGTCTTTTCATTAGTTAATTATAAGCCATTATCCTTCTGATTAAAGCAACGATTTAATATTTTAGTACAAATTTGCGGTTGCAGCATACAGGGACACATGAAAATATCACACTTTGTTTGAAAATTTTAAAATATTATGCTTGGGCTCCCTTCGACCCTCAATATTTTTAGAGTTATATTTAATGAGACCTAATCGTAGTACCCACTCAAAAAGTCCACTCATATATAAAGGAAGAAAAGTGTGAAATGTATTTTAAATGGAAAGACTGTACACATGAATAAAGATTAATGTGCACTTTTAAAAACACTGTATAAACATAGTTTTTTATTAATAGAAAAGAAAAAAATGTGACAGGAAATGAGCAGAGGCTGCGTGCAATAAACCTAAACTCACCAACGCACTTATGAGCCGCTTTTACTAGTCATGTTTCCATCAAAACACGCCTGCTGAGGTTTAATTTGAATAAAAGTTGACAGGGTTTCTCCCACCTCACCAAAGGTTTAGGTGAGGTAGGTGGATTGTCTATATACAAATCACAGTTATGTTTGAGTGTGTGCATCATAACCTGTTATGGACTGGGTATCTACGTATGTACAGTAGGGTTTATTCCCACCTCACAACCCTAAGACATTTGATAGGCTCGTGTTCCACTTTGACCCTGTCCGGACAGAACAGCATGTTCATGATATATTTTTAAAAAATGTAGGTCAGACTGCAAGTCGTTCCTTTATCCAGATCCAGAGCTATACATGTTCTCCCCATGTTCATGATGGTTCCCTCAAAGTTCTTCTGTTTCTCCCATTTCCAAAAACAGGGCATTGGGTGTATTATCTATTTCAAATTCTCCTAGCTATGAGCAAGTATGTGAAGGTGTCCTGCTCCTATTCAGAGTGTATTCCAGCCAAAGACCCATGTCTGAAGGATTGATTATGAATCAAAGTAGTTACTGTGGATGAATGAATAATACTACTTTACAGTTTAGGTTTGAAACTTTCACTATTAACTGGCACAAATTCTTGTGCGTTTGCCTGTATCTAGACTGAATATAGTATAGGACATGTACACCGGTGCTTCTCACTTTTTTTGATAACACCCATACACGTGCATATTTTGGACATTTATGCAATCAGCTAATCTGGAGGCAGTAGAACAACATCTAAAATCAGGTAAATATAGGTTGAGCGTTTTAGTTGCTTTACTTTAGTTAGCCTCAGATGCCTGCTCTTGGCTGAGTGGATCCTGATGTAGACTTTTGTGTTGAAGATCACCTGCCTCAAGGTTGGACATGTTGTGCTTTTCTGCTCATCACACTTGTGAAGAGTGGTTAACAGAGTTACCATAGTCTTCCTACTATATCAGCTAAAACAAGTCTGAAAATTCTCCTCTAATATCTCAACAATATAACTGTTGCTCACTGAATGCAAATGAATTTTTTTTTCTCTTCACACCATTCTGTGTGAAATGTAGAGACTGTTTCTGAAATATGCAAACTTTCCCACATCAAGTGAAGCTCTTAGACCTGTATCTGCATAACTTTTGTACTAATTGTGCTGCTGCCACATGGACGTCTGATTGTAAACTGCATAAAAGACCACCCATTAGGCACTGTATATGGATCTGTAACCGAATAGCAAACAACTTTCAAAGGCAATTTCTTGCAACTTTCTATAGATCCTATAGATTCTATAGAACTGTGTTTAAAAAATATAAAGAAGCAATTGAGTTCTGCAATAAAATAATCACACATTTATACTCATTATTATGCTCCAGATCCAGCACAGTCCTGATCAGGATAAAGTTACAAAAAATGGATAAATGAACGAATTACTATCTAAACATCCATTTTCTGTACCTATAATAGAAATCCACATCCCTTAGACACAAGGCAGGGAACACCCTGGTGCCATAGCAGAGCACAACCAAATACATTCACACAATTTAGAGATGCTATTCAACCTCCAATGCATGTCTTTGGACCTAGGGAAGAAAACTAGAATACCCTGATGAAGCTGGCCCACAGAGAGAATCATCTGCAATGAATATTACTTGATTATGCAATATATATATATACACACAAACTTTTTTTTGCATAAGTAAATAATATTCGTTGCAGATAAGTCATTTTTCACACGGTGGACAGAAATATGACGACGCCGCTTCTCCTACGTGGAAATCAATACTCATCAGTTCTGCTGTCGCGCGCGCGCTTTAGGTAAAAAGGGGGAAACAATGAAAGTGCATTTGAACCATTTACCTTTGAATAGGTGTCACGAAGTCTTAGGCAATGACGTGGAAATCTCTCTCTCTCTCTCTCTCTCTCTCTCTCTCTCTCTCTCTCACTCACGCTTGATCTAAATGAGTAAAATAGTTTGCACCATCTTAATGTTTCCCTCCTTTCACTTTCTCTCTGTCTCACCTTTTCACTAAGTTCTCTCCCTCATCTCTCCTTCTCCTGGAGTAACACGTGTGCTGTCCTCACGAAAAAGAACCTCAGCAAAGTTATGTATTCCGCGCAAAACTCTGCGTAAAAACACGACAGAGGAAGCGCACCAAGGTGGAGCACGCTCACTTCACACTTCAGTTTAAAGACCAACACTTCCATCTTCTGGCACTAGTAGGATATTAAAAACTTAAAAAGCACCGTCTATTTCTATAGTATGTGTGGGTTATAGTAGCTTATTAATTAGCACATTTTCAGCACACATCAGGAGTTTGGGGGTTTGATTCCCTTCGCCACCCTGTATATGTGGAGTTTGCATGTTCTCTCTGTGGGCCAGCTTCATCAGGGTATTCTAGTTTTCTTCCCAGGGTCCAAAGACATGCATTGGAGGTTGAATAGCATCTCTAAATTGTGTGAATGTATTTGGTTGTGCTCTGCTATGGCACCAGGGTGTTCCCTGCCTTGTGTCTAAGGGATGTGGAGTTCTATTATAGGTACAGAAAATTGATGGTTAGATAGTAATTCATTCATTTATCCATTTTTTGTAACTTTATCCTGATCAGGACCGTGCTGGATCTGGAGCATAATAATGAGAACAAATGTGTGAATACATCATGGCATGACAGAGCATGAACTGACAGAACTGTAAACACACAATATCACACACTCATTCGCATTGGTGCAGTCTTTTGCACTAATTACATTGGTTGTTGCACATTTCACCTTGAATGAAAGGAAATTCCAGTTACGATTGTAACTGTGGTTTTATGAACACACGAAGAGGGGTCAACCCCACAGACACAGCTAACCTGACTGTTAGTGCAAAATCTTTCCATACATAGGTAGCTTCCCCTGGTGATACCAGAAGTGGAAACCAAAGTTTTGCATACATCTTTGACCTGAATTTGCACTCTGTGGCTTGATTGCTGAATTCTGAGCAGTGTGGGCAGAATCAGGGGTAGAGGCAGAAAAGTGAAGGGTAGATTATTTAGATATTTACGGTTTGTGAAGATGATCTTATCTTTGTCGTCATGGAATTTTGTCAAAGAAATAATAAATAACAGAAAACATACATGTTTTAAAATGTGTTATACAGACAAATAAATACAGCTTAAATCCATATCTTTATGTTTTGTAACTTCTCATCACATGACAATTTTCAAATCTGATTCACGTAAACAATAATTGGTAATTAATTGGAGTTTAAGTGAATGTGTGAAAAGGGTATTCAGATAAATTAAGTGTAGCTACTGGGATGGCCATCATAAGTGATTATAATGCTTCTGTTAAAAGTGTTCCTCCTTATAAATCAGTACTGTATGATGTGTTTTGGAAAAAAATAATAATCCTTATTATTGCACTATTCAGATTACTTCACTAACAGCATCTGCAAAACCTAAAAAAACAGAAAATGGTCAAAATGTATGAAGAATAATTTGGATTGCACAAAACCTCAGCTGAGCTGCTAACTACAATATAATACAACTGATATGGTATAAGGACATGTACTTTATAATTACTGAATATGCTACAATAAAAGAAAAAAGACAGTGTTGTAGTTTCACGTTAAACATTGGGCTTTTCCAGGCTCTTCGTTGCACCCGCCTGCAATCTTATAAAGTCTCTGAAACAGACGCTTTATGGGATCCTCTTTTCTCACAGAAAATGGAAAAAAGCATTTTAGTATGCCCTTCCATGACTGCCTCTTAAAATAGTCAGCACTTGAAACAAGTTTAGCATCAAATAAAAGATAAAACCCTATTAAAAAGCCAAAGAAGGCCAGAAGATTCCTATATTTAAACCGTAATAGCTTAAGTTATGTTTTACAACAGAGAGACTACAGCAAAAAGCATGTAAGAATTTCCTCTATAGGCAGTGCATGTAAACATAATATCTCTCATACACATGCAACCGTAATTTAAATAGTTTGTGTTCAAAGAATCACATTAAATTCAAAGACTGGCAAGTGCAACTACATTGAATACATGGCCTGCCTTTTGTATCAAATAAATCTGAAGCTACATAGTATATAGTTTAATGCCTGGACCTCATAGTAAAATGTCTAATATATTAATATAATATTAAAAATGTTGACTCCAGATTTATTGACACCATTCACACTTATTATTTCCCCCAGTATTTCCCCCAATCATCCCCCAACTACTATATTTGACCAGAATTATAAACCTATATTCATACTTCTGTATTTGTAACTCAATTTCTGCTTCTGTCAACGGTCTCACATGGATACAATAAAGTTTAGCACTTCTCAGAAACAGAAGTAAACTCACCTGAGTATTATTGGCTTGTAATAAAGAACTGCTGCTTTAATCATAAAGACTGTAACATTTACCCTGAAGGTCCTTTCAATACATTTATTACTGCTGGGATTTAGTGTACCTCATCCAACTGCTGCTATAACAGAAGTGTATATATGTTTGCGATAAACCTTTAAGTGTAAATGTGTTCACAACACTTCTCTTGCACAATATTTACAACCCTATACATATATTTTTTTACAATGTACTGTACAATACACAGAATGCACACTGGGCGGCGCTATTTTGTGTGTTGTCCTGTAGTGTTTTTTATTGTCTGTTTGCACTGTCTTTGTTTAGTTTGCACACGATGCACTTTATGTGGCTAGGACAACCTACTTTCAGTCCTTAGCTCTGTGTTGTTTATGAAGCACCATGGTCCTGGAGAAACTTTGTCTCATTTCACAATGTACTATAATCTGCTATATGTGGTTGAAATGACAAATAAATGCTTATTGACTTAACTAGTTTGACTTGACACTAATTTAAGAGTGATTATTTTATCCCACTAGCATGAGGATGGTTTTCTTTTTGACCCTCTCAAGGTTTCTTGCTTGTGTCATCTATGGAGAATTTCCTTGTTACCTTTGGGTTACTCATTTAGGATCAATTTCTGTAAAGCTGCTTTATGCCAGTATCTAGAGTTACAACACTATACAAATAAAATGGAAGGAAAGCCGGCTTTCAGGTGCTCAGATAAATATCTATAATATGATAATATGCTCATATATTTTCAGCGATGTCATAAAACCTGGCATTTCACAGAATAGCTCATGAACAAAAGTGATTTCCGATCAAAACCAACATGGCAGATGGCAGTTTAGGGGTTAAACATGTTCAATATTTATCAGTTCAGTTTGATGAGACAGGAGAGATTTTCACTGGCAGTCTATAGTAGTCCTAATCTTTAGTCCTAATCAGCTCTGCATCTTTGAAAATGCAAATTTGTTAAGGAAGGACAGTTTGCAGAGTTTAAACTGGGAGTTTCCCCATCATGACAAATTTTCCTGCTCACAAAATAGCAAGATTTCCTCATTGGCTAATTGCCGATTCGTATTTAAACACAAGTCAAAGAACAAGGAAAATAATAAAATGTATTTTATAAGGGTGATCCTGCTTTACTAAGCTCCGTGTTGGAGAATTTAAAAAGTTTCAGGGAGCAGGATTGACTTTCAAGCAGGTTGAGTTAACACCAAGGTTTTATAATGACTATTTAATGTGGTTTCGATAATTGAAACGGGTGTTTGGATAGACTCAACTTTAAAGAGTCAACACAGCTTGAATTAAATCACTTTATTACATAATTAGACGGTCTGTCTGAAAAACAAGATTCCTGGTGTTATGATTTCTGTAAACATCATACTTGTCCAATGTTTACAAATGTTGGCTTGGTATTTGATTTTGGTTAACTGGTACCAAAAAGAGCACTCGAACACCATATTTAAGTGCTCAGCCACTCTTCAATTTAAGAGTGGTTGTATAGAACACTGGCAAACACTGCTGTTTTTTTCATCCAAGTGAGAACATGGATAATGTAACGGAAAGTGTTTTGCATATTAGAAAGAAAAAAAAAAAAGAAAATTTTGAATAAATGAAAAGTGTCATTGAGGAAATGCACTGGATGGGATGTGCTAGCTCAACTGGATGAGGATCTGTGTTGATTGCAAGATTGCCACTATTGTGCCCCTGAGCAAGGCCCCAACATCTGCTCTGCTTCAGTAACATGACTGACTCTGTGCTCTGACTCTAACTTTCAAAGATGGGTTATGTGAAGAAAAAAATACACTGTGCTTTATCATACATGCTACACAAATAAAAGCTTCTTCTTCACTGTGGGTGTCACACAGATGATGGTCATATAAGTCTACTTCTCAGAAGGCGGGCACAACTGCTGTCAGTCATTCTGCTTTTCCACTGCACTGTAATTATCCCTGCGGGGGCGCAGTCGCATAAGCAGTACCAGTGGTAGCAAAACCAACACCGCATCTCGCTCTCAGGAACTTCCTGTGAGAGTTAACCCACTCTCAGTGTAGGTAGACAAATGCTTGGTCCACCATTTGTGGACAGCATGTGACTCAGGAAACTGGGAAGACATCGTCATGTTTGGGAATCTATAGAATGACTATTATTTATCCTTCCCACATTTTGGTTTTAGTATCATTTTCAGTCTGTGAACCAACACATACTCAAGCTTAACTAGCTGTATTCCTAAAAACTGTAAGGATATTGATTATGCAGCATTTTCTAGATATCCCATAATGCTCTACAAATGTATAGTAAGGATGTAGAACACCCATAATGCACCTTATACTTTGTAGGAAGTAAACAAATCAGTTAAAAATACTATGTATTTAAAGAGAAAATTCATGAATGAAAAACATCAAGTTATTTCTTTCATTGGACTATTGGATCACAGACAGTAGTACATTCCTGGTACCTTGTGTAGACACAATTTGAACAAAACACTGCAGTAAAACAACAATAACACAAAAAAATGAATGACCACATCCTGTGCTATGATTCAACAAACCTCCAACCATAATTTTTGCATTTTTGTGGCAAAGTATTGTCTGGAGGGCAAACATAATTTATCAATACAATGACAAAAATAGTTTTGTATTACCCAAAGTTTTATATTACCTTACAATTACATGCCTTCAATAACTGCATTACTTGTTACCAGAATTATGGTATGTGGTCATTTTGTTTTATATTTTATTTTAAAAAATGGTTTGGTTAAGTTCTCTATTAGTCTTTCTTATAAAATAAAACAATAAAATACTCAGTATCTCATTTCAACTACCTGCATGGAAGGGAGCAAAAAACATCGTTCATAACGTAAAATGGTCATTTTTTTCAAACTTCATCTTTCAAACCTCTTAAATTCAAGCTTACTTTCAAGCCTCATTCTGTCTCACCTATGACCGTTAGCATGAGAATGCATGAAATGACGACTTTTTCCTGTTCATATTGTTGATGTAACCTGCAGGTTTATGTACAAAGTTAAATACATGAACCCAAACACTGTTCAGCTTTCTTTAAGTGGTATAATCTTGTCTCCTTGTGGTGCTTTAAACAGACATAAACACTCTCTAAACGGTAAACGCACTAGTGTTAACCCCTTAAAGTGCTGAGTTAACTTAACACTGGAGACAAAAGAACACAACCTTCTTACTACCCTGTGAGCAGTGATTCAAGCAGTGCCACAAGCTGTCCATTAGGAATACACTGTTCCACATTCACACAGTGAGTGGGAATGTTAATCACTTTTGTCTGACACACAAATTGCTAAAACACACAGAATAAGGTTAAATATAAGCTTGTCCCTAGTGTGGAGGTCAGCTGGAGCTAATGTGTGTGTGTGTTGTGGGATTAGTACCCAGTTTTATTGGCTTTTACACCAGACTGAAGCAGCCTTCTCCCACACACTGCAACCTACAGTAGACCACCATGATTCACACACACACACACACACACACATACACACACACACACACACACACACACACACACACACACACACACACACACACACACACACACACACACACACACACACACACAATTTGATAGTTAAAATTATAGGCCTTCCCAAGCAGTCATACCTTAGTTCAGCGAGGCACATCTCTATTCCCAGATTGAACGTTTGTTAACGCAAAATTAAGCAAAATCCCAGACTCACTGTAGTGTGAGCTTCATCTGAAGTTATTATTCTGGCAAGTCTTTAGGCTGTGTAGAGTAAGAAGTGTTAAATTTACATTTACATTTGCATTTACATTTACATTTACAGCATTTGGCAGACGCCCTTATCCAGAGCGACGTGCATAAGTGCTTAAATCTCTAACATTGAATACATTAATGCTGGTTCACTAGGTTGGATACCATGAGTTTAAAACATTTGTTCAAAGTTACAATGAAAAAGTGTCAAAGGTTTTTTTTTTTTTTTAAATGCAAAAGATAAGGAAAGAAGTGCTAGTTGAAGTGTTTCCTGAATAAGTAGGTCTTCAACACCGCTTCAAAATGTAAAAGGTTGAAATTACTTTTCTCTTAGCTTTTTTTTTTTTTTTTTTTTTTTTTTAAATCATTTGAGAATATTCTGTTCCATATACAATTTTGTGTGCCCTCTTGAATTATAGGTCATGTGTAAGCACATTTCCTGTCAGGGGCAACATCCTGGGGAGATTTTATTGGATAATATGATTAGGTATGTTAATTGCTACTATTTTAATTGTTTATCAGACTCAGTATTAGTCACAGTCAGTCCATATTTATAGTAATCTAGTTAGATTAGTTATTTGATTTGTTTAACCAATAGTTTAACCCAATGAAATAACATATTAATGTAAATGGGTATTAATCGAAATAGGGAAAATTGGTCTCCATTATGAAATCGTGTACACAATTTACACAAATACGGAAATCAGTCAATGTCACGGCAGGGAGACCTCACTTCTGGATTTCTGTTATTTAATAATTAAGATTGATTTACGGAGTTAGAAGTTTTGAGTCGGTAAACAAAAGAATGAACTTCAAATTTGTTATATCCTTGAATGAATAGCACTGAAAACAAAAAATGGACACCTACTGGCTATGGGGCAGAGGTGGCTCAAGTGGTTAAAGGCTCTGTTATCGTGGTTTAAGCCCCAGAACTGCCAACCTGCCACTGTTGGGCCCTTGAGCAAGGCCCTTAACCCTCTCTGCTCCAGGGATGCTGTATCATGGCTGACCCCAACCAAAAGATGGAATATGCAAAGAAGGAATTTCAGCGTGCTGTAATGAATAAATATTACAAAAATAAAGGCTTTTTTGTAGGCTTCTATTCCCTAATTTGTTTTGTGACGACCTGTGAGGTTCAGCAACGGAAAAAAAATATAGCTTGTAGATATATTGTTACAAGAAAAGAACGTTGCATGCTTTTCTGTTTACAAGTATCTAAAATATCTTTTGGAGGTGGTGGAAGTCTTGAAACAAAGTGTTGTTAAATAATAATTTCACGGATGTTTTTGCATGTGGCACAATTTCATGTCATACCCCACACATCTGTTTTCCTTTTAATAAATTGTGTTAATGAGTGACATGAAAAGAGCAAGTTAATTTGACTTGCAGCCGTTGGATGGTGACCTTTAAACGCGCCCACACACTGAAATTAGAAAAGTGCAAAACTGCAGAGGCTTTCTGATGATGGCTTCTCTCCATCATCAGTGGCTTTACACTACTTGGGTAGTCTTTGGGAACCATTCAAAATTATTTAAAATCACTTTTGATGTATGTATGAAGTCAATCACTATATAAAACACTTGAGAGCCTGGTAGGAATGATTAGCAATATTCTTAGCAAAGGTAAATCTGGAAAATGGTGGTTATAAAGAAACTAATTTCCTAAATGAAATAGTAAACAGGGTTTGATCCTAAGATTGGGTTACAGTGTCTGTGATGTTTCCGTCCGTGTTCTCTCCTGTGGTTTCCTCTGGGATGGGATGTTCATCTAAGAAGGGATGTTTAAAAAACCCCATATGGTATGATGGGCAGGTGTCTATAAAAGTTTGGAAATATTGTGTATTTTTCATAAAAAAATCTCTGAGGGAACCACTTAGAGACTATTACACCATCTTCATCAGTGAAGATTTAAAGACTTGGGCAGGAAGGAATTAGTGTTACTGTAAGTCTTGTGTATTTTTCTTAAAAATCTCTGAGATCAGAGATCATAGAAGACCCATGGGATTACCGTGGAGAGAACCACTTGGAGACTATTACACCATCTTCATCAGTGATCATTTGAAGGCTTGGGCAGGAAGGAATTAGTTTTAAGTCTCTACTGAACTCAGAAATTGCACTGACCTGTTAGTTCCTCAGGAGCTCTTGGTTGCACAATTCCACTTGAATCTAAACTGTTGTAGCAAGGAAATTATTTACATTTACATTATTTCCTGTCCAGTGTCACCCAAATGAGGATGAGTTCCCTTCTGAGTCTGGTTCCTCTCAAGGTTTCTTCCTCATATCGTCTCAGAGAGTTTTTACCATTGTGGTAGGCTTGCTCATTAGGGATAAATGTTAGAGATAAATTGTCATTTAACTTTACAATTTTATTCTGTTTCTATGATTCTGTAAAGCTGCTACAAGACAATGTGAATTGTTAAATG
Organism: Tachysurus fulvidraco; assembly: GCF_022655615.1. Classification (NCBI taxonomy): domain Eukaryota; kingdom Metazoa; phylum Chordata; class Actinopteri; order Siluriformes; family Bagridae; genus Tachysurus; species Tachysurus fulvidraco. The sequence goes on along the minus strand of NC_062537.1, from coordinate 16,017,994 downwards.
TATAAAACAAATAAAGTGAATTATATTGAATAGATCTAGGAACACACACAGTCCAGTTTCCATGAATACAAATGTCATCTAAGGTGAAGAGGAGGCAAATTCAAGTGAGAATTATAATTATTAATTATTTTGAATGAAACATGAACAATACAGAAACTATAAACATGAGGCATGAACTAGGATCTCAAGGCAGAAGAAAACACATCGACTATAGAGCATAATAACAACAACATAAAACAAAAGCTTGACAATGAATGAGGTACAAGATGTGACTAAACACTTCATTAACCTCATTAGCAGATGACACAGTTGCAGACGGTCATGTTACCTGATCCGGTGAAGTGTAGTGGCTGATACTGTAGGATACATAGGTGTGTGCCGATTTGGTGTAACCATGACAACAGCATCTTTGTATATAGCTAATACTCCATTAGTTAGAACATGCAAAACTTGTAAGGAATAAAACACCAGGGTGTGCTGTTGAAAAAATATTGCTGACACTTGCTGAAATTTGTTTACAGCTAATCCCGAAAGATTTTATTTCTCTCATCCCAGAGCTATTTACCAATAATCACAGGTTCTATATATTTCATAGAGACATTTCATACTTTGAATACATGAATGTAGTAGCTGTGTTTAACATTTTAAAACTTCCATGAAGTAAGTTCTTGTTTTTTCTTGTGTTATAGCAGCTATAAATATTCCCATTTCAGCCTCACTTTTTTGCCTTTCCTGTTTTGGGAAATCTAAGATAATAGTATTAAACCTGGCTGTTACAAAGCATTACATATACTATACATAGCCTCATATCCTCACAGAAAAGTTCACCATATAAATTGTACTGGATGTTTTTTAATCTTTTAATATGGAGCATCGACCATGTAACACATTTGCGTTATAGAAATTTCACTAAACATACAGTACAGATCAAAAGTTTGGACACACCTTCTCATTCAAAGAGTTTTCTTTATTTTCATGACTATGAAAATTGTAGATTCACACTGAAGGCATCAAAACTATGAATTAACACATGTGGAATTATATATACATACATAACAAAAAGTGTGAAAAAAAAATTACCCCAAACACACCTCCAGGCTGTATAAGGACTATTTGACCATGAAGGAGAGTGATGTGGTGCTGCACCAGATGACCTGGCCTCCACAGTCACCGGACCTGAACCCAATCGAGATGGTTTGGGGTGAGCTGGACCGCAGAGAGAAGGCAAAAGGGCCAACAAGTGCTAAGCATATCTGGGAACTCCTTCAAGACTGTTGGAAGACCATTTCAGGTGACTACCTCTTGAAGCTCATCAAGAGAATGCCAAGAGTGTGCAAAGCAGTACTCAAAGCAAAAGAACCTAGAACTTTGAAGAACCTAGAATATGACATATTTTCATTTGTTTCACACTTTTTTGTTATGAACTAAATGTTCTCTTTGAATGACAAGGTGTGTCCAAACTTTTGGTCTGTACTGTATTTTGAATAAATCAGAATTGAGCATTTAGCAGAACAGAGCTGTGGTATAAATACTAATAAATTTAGCATTTAGGAGAGAATAAAAAGAATATTATTGTATGACGGAAAAGGTTTTCCAACTATAAATAATTCAAATTTGCTTATTTAAAAGAAAGCCACTCAGTAATGCTAATGTGTATTTTATATCATCTTTAATACAATATTTACGTAATGCTGGAACATTTACGGTATGATTTCAGTCCCGAAATGTCCGTTACTAAAGATTTTCCTCCCTCTATTTTCTCTTAGTGTTAACTATATCATAAAATTTTCCTTTTATAATTTTTCTGCTGTTCCACTGGTTGCCGATAGCCACCATATTATGACTTCTTTTCCCAGTATTTTGCTTGGTGGTAAACTCATTACACAATATTTTCAATGATAATCATTGAACCTCAGTAAAAGCAGACATTGTGTCGTTTTCTTTAACTGGAGTTTTACAGCACAGCCTTATATGAACCACATCCATTAAAACATTTATGTGCATTCATTTACAGTACAATATGATATAAATGGCAGTCTAATATGAGCATGGTCATGAATTTAAATTGGGAGAGCAAACGTTTATTGGCAGATATAAAAGGACATACATTTGAACACACTCAAAGCGTTGACCTCTCAAGTTACAGTACCACAAATGTCCCGAATGGAAAAAGTATGAATATGCACAGTCTGTGAATAGTTTTCCTGGTAACACCAGAGTGTCTGATGGCTTCCGAGCATCTGAGTAGTCCTGATATGGCCACGGCTATGGAATTCCCCCCACACACTCCAGCGTGTGAGGTCAGGAATGGTCAGATTCTTGAAAGCATGGTAGTTGCATGTAATTCCATGAAACATCATTTAACCATTCCTTTATTAATGCTTTTGAATATAACTATGTACAGATATAAGTCACAGCTGACACTGCATTGACCTGCATATAGCACTTTGTGCAATCTCTTTTTGCCATTCTTCTATAACATGTGAATAGTTAGAAGAATAAGGGTTTTGGGACGCTTGTTTTCCTATTCTACCTTTTTGTGTGGATTTGGATGTATGTTTCGGAGCATTGTCTTGCTGAATGATCCAATCAGACAAATTTTCATATACAGTGTCCTTTAACGGCAAGTTGTCCATGATGCCATGTATCTTAGAGGAACTCTTGGTGGTATCTTCTAGAAAATACAGTCCCACAACATCAAACCCCTTCACCGAACTTAACTTTGGCTCTCTTTTCTATGACCATCCTTCTTTTCACACTACATCCTACTTGAACATTTTGTTAAAAGACATCTTTGTTTTTTTCATTTAACCATAAAACCCTAATCCCAGTAAAAGTTCCTGTTAGTGAAAGTGTTGTGTTCTTTTCAGATGATGGTGGTGTCTAATTGTAGATTTGGAGACTTGGTAACTCCAAAATAAGTTTTTGTTAACAACTGTTTTATTGAGTTTTCATTTCTTCATAATAAAGTAAAACAACATTACAGAACAAAGAGAAACCCAACAAGCCAAGGATCCACTCCCCAACCCATCCCACCCATGGCAGACTTCGAGGACAGAGACATAAACACAAAATTGTAGAACAAATAGGAAACATTTATATATTAAAAAAACATTCATAAAACATTTTATAAGTTTATAAAGAGAGGAATGTGACTCAATATCAAAAGCATCATGTCCAAGATCTTTGTGTGAATGAGTTTCATAGATATACTGTAATGTCCAGTAAAGACACGTCCCATCTCTGCCTGTCCATCCTGTTAAGGCAACCAATTATAATTGTTGTGTGGATAATTCTGTGGCAAAGTGCTGGGTCCCTAACGGAAAAAGAAAATGACAGTAAGAAACATGCCCCAGAGACCCTTGATGTAACCCCAAAATACTCACATCTTCTGCAATTATTCTTTATTTTGTTTCTTTCTCTATAAATGCTGCTTTAACTTCTCTATTACACCTCTCACTTATTTCCCTAACAGTGCCTTTGTGTATTTCGAGGTTTGTTTTTTAGTCATTGTCTTATTTAAAACAACACGCTTTTGTTTAATTTACTCTGTGTGCTCTCTAATCTTCCTTTGTTGGTGAATGACTAAGGGAATTTGGCCTTTATGCCACCTCATATTTATACTTCAGTGAAATATGAAGTCACTAACCACCATAGAGCCTAAAAGCACCTTTGAATTTAAAAAAGTGAAATATAATTGGGATCATTTATTTAACATTAAATTTCTCTCCTATATGCTGTATGAGATTAAGCTAAGAAACAAAAGGACATATTTTATACAACCCCCCCCCAAAAACTCCGTTTGTATATCATTTGTTTAAATTAATCAATAAAAAAGACATAAATAAGTCAGAAAGGTTGATAAGAAGAGGCAACTAGAATTTCATTTTGAAACATGAACTTCTCTGTAATCTTATAATTTGGCTGCATTTCATCAGATGGGTTTAAGCAATAACAGTTTTAGGAAGCAGCAGCTTTGCACTGTTTAAATAGTTAAACCCATGGCTATTTTTGCTACCTAATTAATGTTACACCCTTTCTGTAATCTCATCCTGTAAACCTTAATAAATCTTTTTAATCGGATTCGATAGTCAGTATTGTGATAAATTGTAAAAGATGTTGGATCAGACATAGCCGAGACAGACAGCTTTAGATACTCAGGTGTTCACTGGTTCACACACACACACACACACACACACACACACACACACACACACACACACACACACACACACACACACACACACACACACACACACACACACACACACACACACACACACACACACTGTGTCGCCTTTGGCAAGGTTTTATGAGACATCATGAGAGTTGTGCTGAAATGTATATATTTGAATTCCTCAGGTTAGACCTATTGCAACATTGCAGTTAATGGACAATTCACAAGAGTAGTGAAGATGTATTTAGTTGAATATTTTGAGAATGTTGCTTCGAGCTGTCTGGGGAAAACCTGGCACGGAGCTCTTGTGTGGCAGAGTAACTATATCACTATAAAGCATGAAAATCTCCCTTTATTGTCCTATAATTATAAGCCTGAGACATAGAAGAGAAAATGTGTAAGATCTAAGAGTAAGTTGACACACAAACACAAAGATGTTTATATGTGATAAGATGTTGGCTAAAGTAGAGTACACTCCAGATTTTTATATAATCATTTCATATAATATCATATTAACACTAAACCATGATTTTGCTGCAACTTTATTTCTTGTGATTTCTACCTTTACAAGACTAATATGGATTTTATGTGGAATACAAAAGTTAGTAAACCCCAAAATAAAATCCAATACAAAAGCTCAAGGGGAAAATATCCACATAACATAATGAGTCCATATATTTACACACACATATAAGTCAAAACCAGGATTTTAACACTACTCTTAAACTCCAAGCCTCAATTTACAGTCTTTCCTCAACAGAAAAATATTGGAGGGAATTTAACAGCAGCTATTAACACGAAGTCTGTTAAAGCTCAATATTTTGTAGCCCCTCCATATCACACCCACTAATCCCAAATCCAAATTTGCTTTCTGCTCTCATCCACATTTTCTAACAGGGGAAACAGTTAAATTTCATGTTCCATGTTATCCACATTCACACACAAATATGCACATAAAGCACATTATGGATGCAGTCAGTAATTTTTAAAACTTTGTAAAACTTTTACAATGGAGTTAATAAAGTTAACATTTTTGACACTGACTTTAGCCAGAGAAAATTTTCCACTGATTTGCAATGATGTGATTTGATTTAGAATAAGTCGATTCCTTACAAACATCTAATTTAATAGCTGATTTAGACATTGCATAAGGTTTGCTTTAAGTGTATGTGTTAACGGAGAAGCTCAAGATGTCTCAAATGTTATTCACTTTTGGGCATTCTAAACCACTTTCTTTTAGGAAATGTTACTGCTGATGTTACTGTCTTATCAGAGAAAACTAGCTAAAGCATGTTAAAAGTTCCAAGAAGATAGATGATGAACATTTGCATATCAGATGACAATTTCAGGCCAATAAAGAAGCAATGATATTGGTCAATAGTATAATGGACCAAATACAAACAATAATTGGCCATTGATAATGATGGTGGTCAGTGATTGGTCATTGGGAACAATGGTAATAAGTGATATTGGGAATGATGGTTATTAATGATCAGTCATTGTGAACAATGGTAATCAGTGATTATTTGGCCATTGGGAAAAGTGGTGATCAGTAATTTCTAAATTGGGAATGATGGTGATTAGAGATGACTACCTGGGAATTATGGTAATCACTAATAGATCATTTGGAATGATGGTGATTACTGATTCCTCATTGGGAACAGTGGTGATCAGTGATTAGATCTTTCTCTCAATTTAAGTTAAATGCTTTGAATGTATTCATAGACTTCCAAATTATATGAAACTGTCCACTGGTCTATTCTACTAAACACCCCCACACACATACAGACACAAACAACATTGAAGAACAACCTACTACTGTAGTAATAATCTCTATTGAAATCTGGAAAATCTGATGGTAGACACCATATCATGCTGGCTTACTGTTTCCTCTACAGTTTTTTTTTTTACAATGACGCCATCACTAAACACAAAATCTTACTTCCTCTACTGAACTGTGCTTTAGGATGTGCATTGCCTATGCCCTGCAATGCTCAATCCAGCATTTGCTTCAATGTTTGTGGTAAAGTATCCTACTTAAATACTGACTGACTTCATCTTTGCTTAAATATATTTCACTAAACGCTTCACTTCAGAGAAAATGAATGAAAACAAGGTCAAAAATCACAGAAGCAGGAACCACTGGCAAACAATTGTCTAAAAGAAACAATTAAAAGTCAACAAAATTAAGAGTGTTTCATATATATTTGTAGGCTTAATCTCTCAGTATCTTGGGCTTTACAGTTTCACCAATGTACTATTATTGTGTCACAATTATTCTGCTTTAACACATGGTAATACACATTAACTATATAAAGTAAAAGAAAATGTGTCATAAAAACCATCATTATGGCCATATGGAATAATTGGCATAGCAACAGAGACTGAAGATCTATATCAAGTTCTTAAAGAAGCCTACCTGCCTACCTAACATAATTTGTGCAGTTTGAAACATAAAGGCAAATTATTGCTTGCTTTACAGATTTCCTTTTAAACAGTACAATACCTTACCCAGTAGTTTAAAAGATTTGCATAGAAGATCAATACAGCAGGACAATCATCAGTCCATTAGTCTAAGTAGAATTCAAGAAGATTTTTAAGTCTGTTTAATGGCCGCTACTTCCACTAGGCTGTGAGCCAAACCATGACATAATCAGACGTGGGAGTTTACTAATGAACAGCATAAAAATAATAACCGTGAAGGGTTTTTACAAGTTTTGCCTCTGGCTTTGAGAAGCATCCAAAGACAAATCCATCGGTGTCTTTACACAGTACAAAATATATCATTATTTAAACACAAAAAATCTAGAATATTATATTGCTTTTAGCTCTTACTCTGTTGGTGTAGTAGCTGTAGCAATGGTGTGTTAGCATTAGCATACAGTACAGTAAGTACTCTAGCTCATTCACTTAAATACTTGTTTTCACCCCAATTCAGATTTTCAATGTTTGAGCAATAACCTTTACAATTTCAACACTGTTTGTCTTATTTTAATGGCAGATAGTTGCTAAAATTGTTAACATTGGAAAGTAAATGCCCTCAAGGTTCTGATCTGTTCTTGGTATTCTGACCAGTACTTGGGACTAGATATGTACAATTTTTTTTATCCCTTTTTATGTCTAACCCTTTATCTAAGTGTCTTTGTTAAGCTCTTTGGGTTGTTTAGTTCATATTTACTTAACATAGTTATATAGCATGCTAGAAGGCATCTGTTTTTAATCAAATGAAAACCTCTTACTGTAATCCAAGCTAGCTGTACTTCAAGATAACAGTTTGTTTGTTAGCCCCACATTGCTATGGTACTGTAGGTAGTTTATTTATCAGCAAGATAATGCTAGTGCAGGCAATTTTTAATGAATAAAATTTTTTTAATGAATTAAAGTTTATGTAAATTATTGTAATCTTTTGGAGTTTTTAGACAATGAACCATCACAGTCACTAAACCACATTCTTTATAGTGTTGGTTCAAGTAGCATGGTTCAAGATTAACCACTGGCACCTTATTAATGAAAAAAAAAGTCATTTTACAAGTGAATCTGAAACACTGAATCCGTAATGGTTCCATGACCAAATTTTTGCTGGTCTGGAAACAGGAACCAGTGCTGACTGAGAGCTCGCCATGACAACCACAGCAACACTTTAAATGTGTTTTTTATTTAGGTTTGTCTAAAACAGAAAACAGCTTGCTTGATGTGGTATTCAAAGACAACATGCATCACCGGCTGATACCACTAGCAGTCACTAACGTTTAAAGTATGCTAGTTGCATGGTACACTGAATAGCATATGAATATATCTGTTATTTCATTGATAAATGCTTTATTAATACAAACTGCTCTATTTTTCTTATTACAGAATGGGTGAAGCACAGTATTATGGGATACATATGATAAAAAGAGACTACATCCTGCTGCCTTCAAACATAAACCAGATGACGGTACCTCAGTATTCTGTGCAAACAACTGATTTGCACATGACTCGATGCCGTCCTGTCATTAAATTTAGTCCATATTTATAGGCACTATTTCATCTTTCATACACAAAATCTGTCATAGAAATATCACACAGTGTTACTCTGAAAATACAATGTAAACTTATTATTATTATTATTATTATTATTATTATTATTATTATTATTATTATTTTAAATATTTTTAAAATAATTGGATACAAGGAGAAACATAAAGATATCATACTTATACAGTGGCAATAAAGCTATTGTATTTTATTATATTCTGTCATATTATATTATTTTGCATTTTATTCTATTACATTGTTTTCCATTCTGTTCTATTCTATTCTGTCAAATTGTATTTTATTGCATATTGTATTTTATTCCGTTGGGTTCTATTATTTTCTGTTACTATTTATTTGTGTTGCATTCTATTCTATTTAGTTGTATTTAAAAATATTAAATTTTATAGTCGTCTATTCTAATGCATTCTATACCATTTTACTACAGCTCTACATTCTAGGCATTCTATTTTGTTCTATCACATTCTATTCTGTTTTCTCACATTGTTTTGCATTCTGTTGTATGGCGTTGCATGTTTTTTATTCTATTTTATTCTATCATTTTATTTTAGCAATCATATTAATTTATTGCACTACAAAGAGCTTAAATTAAAAAAGGTTCATTTATTTAAACACATACTGTAAGTCTTTATGTCCTTAACCTTCTAATGAGGAACATGAAGTTTGTTCAGTGCAGTGACTCAGAGGACGGTGAAGACAAGTCTGAGAGACAGGAAGCATGGTGGTCCAGTCATGGAGGAAAGTGGGGGCGGAAGCCAAAAATACATCAGACTGCATCATAGCAGGGTGTGTATAATATCACACACTGACACATGTATGTTAAAACACACCGATATAAACAATGATTTAGGCAGTTTCTTCTGAAGTCTTTCGCTGAAGCAAAATTATCTGCACTGTCCATGGGTTATTTTCTGGACCTTTTAGACTGTAATTATCTTCCAGTAAACAATGTGACACTGACGCACCTTTCGGCATGTCTACCTTTCAGTTTGTCTACAAATAAAAGCCCAAAAATTGTAACTAAATTAAAAATGTGCAATTATAAGGCTTATTATTACTACTTCAACAACAAAGATTATATCCATTTAAAGTCCTTGTTTAGGCAGACAGAATCATGGCACCATTTTTGCTGCTCTTGACCAAAGCTTTAATACAATAATACACCAAAAAAGCAGATCATTGGCCACGCTGTCAACACAAAGTTTGGTGGTTGTGCAAAATGTTGAAAAGGTCCTAAATATTTGTGGCTATTCGCTAAACCAAACACAACCTTGTCACACTAAAGTATTAATATCCTTTAAATGGACACATTTTCCAAACAAACTGTATTCATTTAGTATGTGTCTCATTAATTCTCCAACTGTTGTTCAAACATCTGCTTAAGCTTTTTGTAACAGGGCAAAATTGTTTTCTCGAAGGCTGAGATGTCCCTTTGTTTTAAGAGTTTTTCCACAAGATTAACTTTATTGTTCTTTTTTGGGTTGCTGTTGGACTCAAACCGTGTTTTGTTAAAACTGCAAGCAAAGACGGAACATCGACTTTGTAAAATAACAAATAAGTCATAACATTTCCTTAGTGTGTACTAAATGCATTTCTTGTGTCTGGTTACTTCAACAAACAGGAAGACCTGTATAAAGTGTAATACATATGGATTCCCACACAAAGCCATGCAATGGGGAAGTGTGGCTTTTTCCAGACCTACTGGAAAATCTGAACAAATGTCAAATACTAAAAACAAGAAATGATGTGCTAAATATACCAACGGAAAATAGCACAATGGGATCTTTTACATTAACCTATCCCATCATGCTCCACAGTACGAAAGGCTTAATAGACAAAAACAACATGGCATTCAGTTGAATATAATAACTGAGGCACCTTCTTAAACAGGTAACTAATGATGATCCGTGCATTATAATGAAAAAATACATGCTGTAAAGCAAACATTGATGCTTATATCAGGAAATGACACTGACCACAAACTGGTACAATTACATTCTGACTTTTTAACACAGCACTGTTGAATTCTCAAATCTACTTCTACTTATGAACTTATTAATGAAATACTGTTTATTGATACCTTATATTGCTATAATAACAACTAACACAGGGACTGGTATAGTGTATACACCAGATAAACAAATTTCTGGAAAGGTTTTATTCAAGGAGAAATTACTTGTAATGCCAATGGTAATAGGCAAATGCAAAGACACGGGATTGATAAAAAGGTTTTTGTTCTTTAAATGATTTTGTGCTTTTCCGGTTTTTCCACTGGGACCAAGGCCTTGACCTGCAAGAACTAGCACTGATTGCAATAATTCTGAAATTCACTAGAATCATAAGCCAATTTTTGTTAAGTTTAAAGCAAAAAGGTCTTAACTTTTGCTTAGGAACCCAGCTTCTGTCACAATGCATCTAATGTATAATGTACTTACCCTAGTCCAGTGATAAACACCAAAATATTTTGGAGAAGGACTTAAAGTCACTCTGAAGCATGACTGAAATAAATCTGTATTCTAAAGCAATGAATTATTGGCCTTTGTGTTAGAAGTATGGACCCAACAGGACTTGGTATGGTGTCCGTCTGTTGACATCTGGGTTATGGGACTTTCGTGCATCGGCTGTGCCGATCTGGACAAAAGAGTGCCAAAACAGATGCCCGAGCCACCTCAACTGACTCCTCTCGATGTGGAGGAGCAGCGGCTCTACTGTGAGCTCCTCCCGAGTGACCGAGCTCCTCACCCTATCTCTAAGAGAGCGCCCAGCCACCCTATGGAGGAAACTCACCTCGGCCGCCCGTATCCGGGATCTTGTCCTTTTGGTCATGACCCAAAGCTCATGACCATAGGTGAGGGTAGGAACGTAGATTGACTGGTAAATAGCGCTTTCTTCACCACAACAGACCGGTATATCGACCACATCACTGCAGAAGATACACCGATCCGCCTGTCGATCTCCCGCTCCATCCTTCCCTCACTCGTGAACAAGACCCCAAGATACTTAAACTCTTCCACTTGAGGCAAGCCACCCTGTTCCGGCTGAGAACCATAGCCACAGACTTGGAGGTGATGATTCTCATCCCTGCCGCTTCACACTCGGCTGCAAACCGTCCCAGTGCACACTGAAGGTCCTGATTTGAGGAAGCCAACAGGACATCTTCAAACTCAATACCGGGACTAGCTGAGATTGAGTCAAGATTGTGTCTTAAGGGGCTTAAAAAAATTCAAGATCCAAATGAAAACAAGACTGAATCAAGAATCAGACTGAAAAAAACCAATCCTTTTCAAATATAGACGTTGTCGGCTTCTTGAATGGACTGCACCGATTACTATACTTTCTTGAAAAAAAAAAGGATGAACTTCTTTACACTTTGTACATGTGAAGTCCAATGAATTATAGAAAACATTTAAAATCCGGACTAATTAACTACAGCTCTGTTCACAAGCATTAACGCAACACTGCATAAAAATATCTTACATTAACACATTAGGTCACAAAATGCAATTTTATAACAATTGACTTATTGTCTGAGAAGTGATGCTTGAAAACATAAACTAAATTTGCACTCTGAGATATCAGACAGCGATTTCACTTTGCTGCTCCAATCCTGTTTTTCTTTCTGTTTTGCTCATAAGGAAATCCCTTATAAACTATTCTTAACATGAACTTACAATAGACAATCTATTTCCTGGCTAAGAATTTAACATAATGAGGTACAGCCTAACAAGGCAACGTGTCAATCAGATATTTGGGTTATGAGCCTAACACTTAAAACCACCCATAAAAATCCCAGAGCTTTCAGGAATACACGCTGTGGCACACTTGGGATGACTGCATTTTATACCTGTAGACCCACTGGCACTTTTCTACACACATGTAAACATGATGTGTAGCCGATTGCTATATTATAGAGTGTCATAATGATTCTATTGATGATTGGTTCTTGTCATTCCCCTCTTCAGTTGCTAAACAGAGTTATTCTACAGTTTAATGATTAATATGACACAATGCTATTGCCCTTCATAAAAAAGCGTAATCTTGACCACATAATCTTTCCTACCGTTTATTAATACTCTCATATACTGTTTAATGGTGCAGGACCTAATAGTTATGTGGCTAAGCGCAAACCTTGAATGCCCATAATATTTCCAACAAACTGACCACAGAGATTGATGGCTTGAGTTGCATTTTATGGTGCAGAACCTGTAGCACTACAAGTTTTTCTCTTATAAAAGGTGACATCAGCTTCATAAACCAATGCTGTGGGACCCGGGCTCCGTTAAAGCCCTGTGTAATATTCCTTGATTTTCCACAAAACTCAAATGGTAAAATTGGAGCCAATGATCAAGCAGGCTTTAATATTATTTATTATGCTCCATGAGCTCTATACTAATAAGACTTCACTGTCGTCTTCACCTGATACAACTTGGGTGAAAAGTTACAAAACTTTAGTTATGAGTAAGTGACTCCTTTTGTATGAAATCTCAGTACCCTGAGACTAGGGTCGAATTATGCAGTAAGACACTCTAGTTGCAATTGAGCCTTTATTGATTTAACCAAAATTTTGAAAAGCTGTGTTCAATAATCAAAAATTAGATTCCTGAAATTCTGATTTTCAGTTTCAAAATTAATACATTTTATGTTTTCTATTAGCTTCATAAATGTTCTGTTGAGTTCAGTGTGAGATTTGTCATCAGTTTGCTTTAAAAAGCCATATTAATCTATTAATCTACTGTCACATTGTAATGCACTGGCCATGAGATATCGAATTCATGATCTATGCTGAATGTGTAGACAGCAGGTTATGTGCTGCAAAGCTCACTTGTGTGATTATTGCAGAAAGTGGGAAAGTTTCTGTAATCTTGTGGTAATGTGGTGGTGTCGTTGTGTTAATCCGTCTGGGAACCACGGGCAGCTTGGCAGCCAAAGCTGTACAGCGAGACGCTTATTTTAACATTTGAAAATTCCAGACACAAACTATAGACTTCTCGCCTTTGCCAAGAACCCGAGCCCTGAAAAAACATTGGATTTGTTTTCTCTTCAGTCCAAAGGCACTTCAACATAACATGTTTTGACGCATCTAAGTCTTTCTAGATGACAACCTAAGATTAGTGTGTCTGATGAAGCTATTTCTCTGTGATTTTTTTCTTGCTGCAGCTACCCTTTAGTCAACACTTTGCACAGATTCTATAACTCACTATCGTTACATGAGGCATCGTACAGTAGAAGACTGCACAAGCTGTAAATCATCTATCAATCACTCCTGAAGAATGCTTTATCGTTGCCTTGAGGTGCAGCTCATATGACAGGTAGACAAATCATCAACCCTAATAAACACTTAGATGTTCTGTTTAATTAAAAACTCTGTAATGACGAATCATGATGTACAAACCTGGAATGTCCTACTGTCTGTGGTTTTCTTCTATTTTTCTTACAGAAATACACAGTTACAAACCAAACAATAGAACCATGTATCAGAACTGTTTCTGCACAAAAGAAGGATTTAATCCGAAGCTCTTCATGATGACAAACCAAGACCTAGTAGTAACTCTGATGTTATGCTGCACAGAGTGGATATTTGCTTATGATTTCAAGGCAGGACAAATAAATACTGTCGTTAGATTGGTGGATGAATCACAACACATGGAAATGGTGAAATTTTTACACCCTAGGAGCTTTTAGGACCATGATGCATTAAAAAAAAGTAGTGAATTCATGAAACAGCTCCATATACAGAAATGATCTGCAAATCTGAAAAAAAATCTATCTATCTATCTATCTATCTATCTATCTATCTATCTATCTATCTATCTATCTATCTATCTATCTATCTATCTATCTATCTATCTATCTATCTATCTATCTATTGTACAATACAAGTGAGGACAAATTAACTTATTCAAGAGCTTGGTTCATATTTTAGGACCATGTATAATGCAATGTTGAGCACAAATAACTTTTATTCTAAAAGCCTGTACACCAATTAATCTAAAAGCTGAAATATATTTGAGGAATAAACAAAAAAGATCTCTAAACAAATCTACTCATTTAACAATGTGTTTCATTTTTGCAATAAAAAACATTATAACATAATACACACTGTAAAGATAGACTCTATTGTAAATTTAACTGAAAGGGGTCCAGGATCCTACTGCAACCTAAAGTTTCCAATTTTATTAGACATTACAATATGATGTTGAGGAATTCAAGCTGTTGTCCTTCTAACACAAGGCTTCACCAAATATTGTGCAGTTTTTTGTATGGAGTTTTTTGTTCCTAAAGGGAACAGAGCTGCATTTAAGGAACATTGAGTTTCAACACTTTCCACTGTATGTGTCATGCTGTCAGGCTTGCGCTGAACCCAATGACTCACAATTAGTCTAGATCAAGCGGAATTATTCAGTGGCAGTTAAATAGAATCTCTGTTATTTTTTCGTGACAATGTCTCTGATTTTAAAGCAGGTAAATTAATTTAAGTGATTAATTAATCACAGTTTGTACACTTTACAATTACAATTAGCAGTTATTCATAGTGCTTTATCAGCAGTGGGGTAAAGAGTACAAAACACACTGATGGGTAAACTTAGTAAAAAAAAGCAAGTGTTAATAAGACTTTTGATAAAAACACTTTGAGAATACTTTACAAATGATGTTTTTTATCTGAATTTCTGAAAAATTTGGACTAAGCAGGTGAAGTATGCTGAATTCAGCACTGCCTCCATTGTGAACAGCATACAAAAAAGGGTAATGTAAGCTGGATAGCTATATAAGCTAAATGCTGTTGGGTTTTATTAGCCTAGCAAATGATGGGGCAGTTGGTAATAGGCACAAGTGATTAAGGCTCTGCGTTGTTGATAGGAGGATCAGTGTTTAAGCCCCTTGACCGCCAAGCTGACAGTGTTAGGCCCTTAAGCAAGGCCCTTAACCCTCTCTGCTCCAGGGGTGATGTATCATAGCTGCCCCTGCACTCTGACCCCAACTTCCAAAAGCTGGGAAACGTGAAGAAAGAATTTCACTGTTCTGTAGTGTATATGTGACAAAATAAAGGCTTCCTCTAGCTAGGTGCATTCGCTAGCTAATGATAATTCTTACAGTACATGCTTCTAAACACATGTATGACATTAGTTTAATATTTTAAATGTTGAAGCTTGTGCAGGTTAGATGCTGAGCTCTCCGCAGGTTTTACTTGTGTTATTTGAACTTTATTATGAATAGAAGTGAAGGTTTTGACGAATTTAAAACTAAGAAATATTAGATACAAGAAGAAGAGCCTCTGGACAAAGATGTTTATCTGTCTCCACTCTTTTAGGCATTGCTGCTGCTGACTAAACACTTAGCAATCTAAATGGAGACGATCAGAAACTACTGTGTTTTTTAGGGACAAATTAATAGAGATTCTCTGAAATTTTGATCAAAGTAAAGTAAAGTAAAGTAAAGTTGAGTATTTTTTTTAAACAAGTAAATGTAAAAAAAGATTAAATTAAGGTCATTTCTAAAAATTAAGCTACAGCAAAACCATGTACTCATGCACTATAATGAGAATAAATATAGTTCCTTACTTTCCACTCCTATATATTAATGTGGGTTTAACCCATTAAAGAAGTGCAAAAGACTGACTGTCAGTGCAGCATATGTCTGTACAATTGATACTATGGCTGCCAACAAAAAGTGGCATTTCACAAACAGTCTGAAAAATGTCTATAACATTGAAAACGTTCCAAGACATGTTCCTTTTTTCTAGCTTGCTATGCCTGGTGTTGAATGTTTGCATTGGCTGGCCACAGAACCCACAGGAAGAGTGGGAGTAGAAAAGGTGGGACAGCAGCGGTAAAACTCGTGACATCACAGGATGCACTTTGATTGGCCGAATCCAACAGCAGCAGGGTTTAAAAGCCAAGCAGCTGTGAGCATCAAAACAAAACAAGCTTGCAAGCAAGAGACTTGGAAAGTAGTGACCGATCCTCTACGACCTAGCAGCAAGTGGCTTAGATTCACAACAGCTGAGGAACAGGTAAGATATGAATTTTATTCTTCATAATGTACTTTTACACTTTTAGATGTGTCCTGATTGTTTAGTGCTTGAATCAATTCACTGAATTATGGACAGTTTATATTGTAAACTGCACCTATAGCATTTATACAGAACATAACTTATGCAATAAGCACAGAGAAAAGTTGAACTTTTTGTGTTCTGTCCAGATGTGAATTTGTGAAATAAACCAAAGAATCAAATTTGTCAATCGTATTAAACAACAGAGCTAATTTAAATCATTAAAAGTGTAGTTTATTGAGTCAAAATGTGAATAATAGAAGATGGAAGCTATGTTGGTCAGCTGACTCATTAATTTCAGCAACAAACCACCCAATTACAGTCTCATGCCAAAGACTAATAATAACAACAGTTAACTGACAAACCTCTGAAGCAGCCAGTACAACGTTCCTTTAAGCCTTTAGTATTTTACATCATGTTTCATGTTTCCTTCAAAGACACAAAATGAAAGTCTTGTTTTGTAATAATAAAGCCTCTAATGAGAAACATTTACTAAAATATAACTTTCTAGTTCTGGTGTCTGGCAGCTGTCTAGATATAATTCGAAGAATTACACACTGGAAAGAGATTATTATAGCTGAGGCAAAACACTCACTACTTCGGCTTATAGTTGATGTAGTGTTATCGTGGCTAAAAAGGAAAACATGGGTGTTATTTCATGGTGAAAGCTGGATGCACTTAGAAGGGAAACTGTTCCCCATCTGCCAAAAACATAGTGGCTGGCCCGATATGGACACACATTCGTTGCAGCGGGTTCGCCTTGTGGAAGAATGTACAAGACCAAAAAGCTAATTGAGGCAGTTTATACTTTGACCATTACGAGGTCTATATTGAGTCAAACTTCTCGGTGTGTTGAAATGTTGATATGGAAGGAAAGAATGTTTTTATTACATGTCTGCATGACTTCTTTACTCCCGTATGATGCATCATGTTGAAAAAATCTGATCTAAAAATAATAAGCTAATATGTAACCGATCTACTTTTCTAGAACACACTGAGGGAAAATGAAGGCCGTCGTTGTTTTCGTGCTCCTTTTCGCAGCGGTCTATTGTCACCCTGTAAGTTCAGAGCAAACAAATGTTACCACTAAATGTACTTTTACCTTGGGCATGTTGTGCTCTGTGTAACTCAATTCAAATCTAACATTCCAATAATCTAATATTTGAATAAATTGACAGAAAAATGTCTTTGTGTCACAGTATTCCTGTCTGATGAGATTCTGTGGTTCATTTTCAGGTGAAACGTTCAGCCAGCAGCAGCTCAGAGAGCTCTGACGTGCAGCCTGTTGATACTCTGGTGAGGATTTTGAACATAGCATCATTTTCACACGCACCTCTACACGGCTGTGGGGATCGTTTCAACCTCTCAGGGCATCAATTAAAAAAATTCACTTCAAGTATTTTATAATAGCTACTGTACTTGGAACATACAGTATTTTTAAAGTCTGTGCTTCTTTTTTCACACTGATGGTTTTGTTTCAGGCTTTGAAAGACGCTGCGGTTGCTGATGTTAGCTCTGAAGAGGTAAGACACTCAGACTAATACTCACCCTGTCTGTTGTCCTTATGAGACACTCTTTCCTCATAAAAGGGACCAGACTAAAAATGGTTTTGTAATAGTGTGAGTAGGTCGCATGTGACAGGGTAACATCTCACTCACAAATGCATTACTCATTTTTTTTTTTTACAGATTTTGAGACTAAATAAATAACAATTTAAGATAATATTATGCACATGCATTCAAAAGGTATGACAGACTGGCTTTTATTTTCTGTGATGTTTCTTAAGGATGCTGTTGATGACGATGATGATGATGATGATGATGACAGTGACAGCGATGAGTCCGACGAGACTGGGCCCACCAGTTCTCCTCCTTTCATCGAGACCACGATAATTCCCATTATTGATGGCCGTGGAGACAGTATGGGCTACCAGAGTGACTACAAGAAGAATGTCTATTATGTGGATGGCAACAACATTGAGAAAGGACCTTCTTCTTACAAATCATATGGATCTGACAAGTCCGAGTACGATGGTGTGGATCTGAAGGTGTACAAGGTAAACAGGCAGCATTCAAATTCGTTCAGGCCCATTTTGCGTAAGACTAATCATAAAATCTATTCATTTGAGAATGTTGCTTCATATTTTCATGTATTTCAAATGAAACAAAGGAAAAGTCTCAGTTAAGTTTAATTTCTATTGATTCTCAGACTCTGCAGGACCAGGCAATGGATGCCTCAAGTGGCACGGATAGTGATGACACAAGCCAGCAAGAGCAGAAGGCAGCTTCCTCTGCTAGTCCCAGTCAGGAGAGTGACGAGAACAGCCAGAGCAGCGAAGAGGACACAACCGACGCCACCACGACCGACAGCAACTCGTCTGAGAGCAGCGAGAGTGAGGAGACCAATCCCAGCGAGCAGCCTGCACTGCTCAAGAGC
Source organism: Tachysurus fulvidraco (assembly GCF_022655615.1). Classification (NCBI taxonomy): domain Eukaryota; kingdom Metazoa; phylum Chordata; class Actinopteri; order Siluriformes; family Bagridae; genus Tachysurus; species Tachysurus fulvidraco. The sequence goes on along the minus strand of NC_062537.1, from coordinate 15,999,296 downwards.
AAGAACCCTGATGTCATCATCGCTTAAATACACCCACCCCAAACCTGCTGGTGACAAGTGACTCACTTCACTTCATGTGATAAGTAGCAGAACGCAAAGATACAGCTCAGACAAACCCGGTCTAGTACCGAGACTGCATTTTATTAACTGTTAAACAAATCTGTTTCTTTTAAACAAATCTACATTTGCACAATCACTTATAATAAGTTTATGTAATATATTTTATTCGCCATTGTATCATGAATTATCCTTTATGAATAAAGTCTTTTTTCTTTTTCAAAAAACAACATTGACCGGTTGTTCATTTATAGTAATACATGTTTATTGTTCTTTTTTCCATTCTTATTTTAAAATGCACAAATGCAAGTAATTAGACTTGGAAGCGTATGAGCACATTAAGAGATTGTACACCACGTCTACAATGAAATAGAATGAAACTGATGGAACTGTCAATAGCACACTGTTCCCTGTAGCCTTTGTCTTAATCTTTCGACAGTGGTTAGAAGTCTGTGTGCAATTTTAGAGTCAGATTATACAAAGCAAAACATTAAACTAATTTCATCGCATCTCTAAAATAATCAGACTCTGTTCAGTCAACACTGTACAAAAAAACAAAATCAATCCTATTTCGTGCTGAACAAACCATCAATAAACACCAATAATAAGAAGAAAAAGCTCAATATTTTAAAAATGTAAACATGACATCCATCCTACCAAATGAGTTCTGCTGATTGGTCTAAAAAATCTAAAAGGTCTAATACAGCAGTGTCCAATCTTATCCGGAAAGGACGGTGTGGGTGCAGGTTTTCTTTAGATCCAAGCAGAAGCCACACCGGAGTCTACTGAAAGCCAAGAACAACCAATAAATAAGGTGTGGCTTCTGCTAGGTTGGAATGAAAACCTGCACCCACATCAGCCCTTTCCAGATAAGATTGGACATCACTGGTCTAATATCAAAATATAGATCGATATAAATTATAGTGAAAAACATTTTTCCCTACAATTTTTCCCAAACTGAAAATGGTGCTTGCTGTGTTGGACCTAACACAAGACATCAGAAGGTGTGCTGTGGTATTTGGCATCAAGATATTAGCAGGAAATCCTTTAAGTCCTGTAAGTGGATCAGACTTGTTTTTCCAGCACATCCCACAGACGCTCAAGCAGATCAATATCTGGGGAATTTGGAGGGTAAGTCAACACTTTAAACTCTTTGTCATGTTCCTCAAACCATTCCTGAAAAATATTTGCAGTGTGGCAGGGAGCATTATCCAGCTGAATGAGGCGACTGTCATCAGGGAATACCTTCGCAATAAAGGGCTTAGTTTGCATCAATGTGCAGGTACGTGATATGCATCACAGAAACATCCACATGAATGCCAGAATACAAATTTTCCCAGCAGAACTTGCTGCTTAATATAATCCCACCCCTTTGCGCGTTGGACTGTAATAAGATAACCAATGCTTTTATATACTGTCTGTGGTTTGTGGGATGTGGTAGCCTAGTGGTTAAGGAGCTGGGCTACCAATCAGAAGGTTGTGAGTTCAATTGCCAGGTCCACCAGGCTGCTACTGCTGGTCCCCTGTGCAAGGCCTTTAAGCCTAATGCTCAGTTGTATAAAATGAGACTAAAATATAAGTCGCTCTAGATAAGGGTGTCTGCTAAATGCTGTAAATGGTTTTATTGTTAATGCTGATCGGTGTAATATCCAAGCCTATAAACAGAAGCCTTAACAATTTTCACAGTATGTCTATTATAATGAATTTACAATACAACACCTTTAAACATGGAATCAAAAGATACATTTCAAACATTCATGGAAAGATAACAGTGCAAAACTTCAAGAAAAATCAAGGCAAACTTTGTGAAACATAAAAATGATCAAACCACAAGAGGGCGCTGTAATCGTTATATATGTTAAAACCCGCTATGAAAGGAGAGCTAAAGAGAGCTTTAGCTGTAGATTTCCCTCATAATAATAATAATAATAATAATAATAATAATAATAATAATAATAATTATTATTATTATTATTATTATTATTATTATTATTATTATTATTATTATTATTATTAATAATAATAATAATAATAATAATAATAATAATAATTATTATTATTATTATTATTATTATTATTATTATTATTATTATTATTATTATTTTACTGTTTATCATCTTCAGTAGCCACAGATGGAAAAAGTATTTATCTAAATACATTTTCTGATAATAGTTAAACTTTTAAATTTTTTTAACTTTTAAATTCTTCACCCAAGGAAAAATAGAAAATATAAGTGTTACCTAAATTACGAAAGTACGGATAACACAAGAAAAAGTCATCTTCCTCATTTACAAACCACAGTCTGATTTAGTTCCTGGTACACCTCTTTCACCAAAGAACAAAGAAACATGGAAAATCACAAGCCAAGGCTAATTTAGCTAGCTTTATTCCTAATCTCTCAAATGCTAGCTAGCATAATGCAAACACCGGTTATACCATCTATCTGTATGCGAATATCTAGTTATCATAATACAAACTGGCTTGATTGCAACAATGGAAATTAGGCCTCATTCTTATTAAAGTTTCTATTGATCTATAGTATAGATTCTATACCATAACACTGTCTGATACTTTAAGTGATTAGAGGTTTGAGCAATTAGAAAGTAATTACTGACGAAATTAAGTGAAAGAAAAATTAAAATACAGAAAAAAAACCTCACTTAACAATAATAACAGTGTAGTTGTGCTTTGCTAAGTGTAATTCAATTCAATTCAAGTTTATTTGTATAGCGCTTTTTACAATAGACATTGTCTCAAAGCAGCTTTACAGAACATAAGTAATGTTAAATATCTATTTAATAGTTGAGAAACTGAAGTCATAATTATACGGTGGTTTCAACTTTTCATCCAGATTGATTACAAATTTTAGTTTATTGAAAGATATTACATGAAATGGAGTCACACATATAATAGTTTTTTTTCTGGACCACAGCAGAAATTAGAAAGAGTACAAGTGCAAAAAAAATAGCAGTTAAAATATTGCAAGTTCATAATATTATTAACATTTACACACCCAGTAAAGAACTGATCTAGGGAGGAACTGATTTATACTCATCGTTATACTCATCATTTAAACTCATTATACCAATATACTCAATAGGCACTTGGTCTCAAGTCAAAACTTACATTCATTCTGAATAGTAAAATCTATCTGCCTCATGTCAGCTAGTTACCATTTGAAATAATTAAAACAAATGTCTACTGTACTTATGCTTAGGTTTTTGTTTGTTACAAAAACAAAACCTGGTTTTATTACTCATGAAACTTGCTGGGTTATTTTCATTGTGACTTGAGTCATCAACCTCAGTTTTGGTCTAGAACCAAATCCATTATACATTTGGCAGTAAAGACTTCTTTTCACAATTTTATTTCATCTAACACACAAGATCAAAAGAGCATTAAAAATATTTGAGTCTACTACATTTGTGTAGTGCAGTGCAGTGTGTAACCTTTAGTACAATAATGATACTGTAAAAAAAAAAGGTATATAAAATCTGCAATAACATAAAGTGCAATAAAACAAAACAAAACAAAACAAAAAAAGTTAAATTTCAACCTGCCTGATCAAACAAGCAAATCACTAGTACTGTAAATGAGCTAAACATTCATGTGACTTTACTAAATTTTAGATTTTCAGTTTAACAGACTCGAAGTTGTCTCCTCTAGGCTTAGTTTCCTTATGCACAGTAAAACATGTGATGTGTCCCTCTGTGATCACCGGAGGTAGTACAGTAACACTGCTCATGGTCTCAGGTTCAGCAGTAACACTGCTCATCGTCTCAGGTTCAGCAGTAACACTGCTCATGGTCTCAGGTTCAGCAGTAACACTGCTCATGGTCTCAGGTTCAGCAGTAACACTGCTCATGGTCTCTGGTTCAGCAGTGGTGAGAAAATCCTCCTCAGATGATGCAGACTGACTGGATTCAGAGTCGCTGCTTCCAATACCACTAGATTCCCTGGACTCAGACATATCAGATTCAGAAGATGAATCTGAATCACTCTTGTCTGAGCTGTTGCTGGATTCATTTGATTCCATGGACTCCTTAACGCCCCTGTTTATTGGCAGACGTCTATTTACATTCCATGGATAAAACTGGAAACAGAGCAAAATATGTCAATGACTAAAAATGTCATAGATATTTGGTTTAATCTGCTTTCAAATTAGTTATAGCACAGATAGTTTAGCAGCTGATTAGTAAACAAAACTTACTGGTTTGGCAAAAACAAAAGCTAAGAGTGACACCAACAGTGCTGTCTTCAACGTCCACATCGTTCAGCTAAAGAAGGTTAACATAACAAATGTTAATAAACATCCTGGCAATATACTATGTCAGAGGTTTAAAGTAAACACAACGTTCAAAGAATTTTGATAGTCAAACCAAACGTTACCTTGCTTCAGTGCTCAGTCCACTTATTCCAGTATCTCTTTGTTTCTGAGTTGCAAGGGTTTATATACTGATCAGGGTGGGTTTTTTTAGGAATCTCCACAGTCTGATGAATAAGTGATGCTCCGTAAGCTTTGAGCAATATCCTCTGACATCTGGCTCTCGTCAGTGGCCTTACTTAATCTGTCTAATTACAGTGTGGAAATCTAAACATTAGTTTGAATCACTCCTTGTGTTTCAGCTTGGGTTGGAACAAGACAAACACCATTTAAACAACTGAAAGAAAACACCCAGCACCTGTCCCTGATTCCTAAAGAACCTTAATGTAAAGGCAACACCACAGAATATCTATTACATTAGAAAAAAGTATTACAAGTATTATCCTTCAACAATTTTCATCATTAAATCTGAAATAAACTGCATCTTACTTTCTGCCGAAAGCAGAGTTTGTTCAAATCAATTTTATTTGTATAGCACTTTAACAAGGTATATTGTCATCATGCAGTTTTGCAGTAATATATAAATTCATAATATAAACAATACATTTGTCCCTAATGAGAAAGGCAGAGGTGATGGTGGCAAGAAAAATCTCCCTGAGACGATATGAGGAAGAAACCTTGAGAGAAACCAGACTCAAAGCTTTCAGCTTTCTGAATTCAAATGATTTGCCAATTACTAATACTGAACTGTGATAAAATGAGTGTGTAGCTTAGAGAAATCACTAATGTGTTGGGTAGGGGTACTATAGGACCAGGATTAAGAAAACTGGTTTCAGTTATTAGAAATTAAATGCACTTTAATGACAGCATCACTTTGTGTTGTGTATTGCTTTGGAGATCGGAGTATAAATGATGCCAATTCGGTTAGTCACTTTGTTGAATGGACCAGTCCATTCTCATTCCATTGTGAATTTCACCATAGCCCTTATGTTTCCACTCTAACAGCTGTACCAGAGCAGACTTGTCTTTAGCGCCGCCCCAAAACCTCTAGTATACAAATGATCAGGAAATTTTCCACTGTCGTCAGAGCTCGCCACAGGTTTCTGCGTCTTCCAGTCTGAAGTTGTCATCCACCATTGCTCACATGTTTGGATACTTTTTAATGTTCGTGACATCAAATGACCGCAGTTATGTTATTATGTTACCAAATTCTAGATTATAATGAGCCAAAAGTATCAAGGTAATGCTCATGAATGGTGGTCATTTCTTAAAAACCCAAGCAGATAGGAGGAATTCCAGAATATGCAGAAGTGTGACAAAGGGTGACAAAGTGTGACAAGGGGCATCATCATCAAAGATCCCTCTCACCCCAACCACAGACTGTTTACACTTCTCCCACCTGGCAGATGCTACCGTTGTCTCAGAGCCAGAACAAATGACTGAAAAATAGCTTCTTTCCCATGGCTGTTTCTGCACTGAACAGCTGATATGGTGTTAACAATCACCAGTGTATTGTCTATACTTATATATTATATATATATATAAATGAATGAATGAATGAATGATACACACACACACACACACACACACACACACACACACACACACACACACACATATATATATATATATATATATATATATATATATATATATATATATATATTCATAATGACATTCCTTTTGTACAGCTACTGTATACCTGTCATACCACTTCATACTGTATCATACTTATATAAAAACCACACTATATATACCCTTATTCAGTTATATGTACATATCACTACACCTTCTGTATAACCTCATACCCGTATTTATTACACTGCCACTTGTAAATAAGCCATCCATGCACTTCTGCATAACTGCAGTTCATTGGTTCTGTACATGTACCTTGCACAATGACAGTAAAGTTGAATCTAATCTAATCTAATCTAATCTAAATTATAGGCTGCCATAAGCAACACCAATCTACCTGACGTATACTTCGACAGGTATATAAGTATGGATTATGGACTGTAGTCGAAGGATGAAAATGGAGCCCTTGTACCTTGTGGGACTAGGTCATTCAGAAAACGATGATGCTCATCAAAATAGAAATACTTCTATTTAAAAATGATTTAAATAGTGATTAACAGAAGCAAATGGCAGCAAACCAAGCATATCAGAGCATCGGGTTTTTCCACACAAGACCAAAGGATATGAGATCATAACATTAATAGAGATAAAAACGGATGAGTATACGGATTTGGAGCAGAATTGGTTACAGGCAGTGAGAGCAGTAAACATCAGTGAGACATCAGAGTCCTAATGGTGGTGTACAGTTCAGTAGGACGATGGTTGTACTGAAAAATCTGCCCCTGAACCTGCTGGTTCTGGTGTGAATGGCTTGTTATCTTCTCCTGGATGAAAGGTGGTTGAATTTTTTGTAATGATTGCATACTTAAATGAACAAACAAAAAAAAAAATACTAATACAAACTAATGCCTACATGACTGTCATTACTGTTTATTGAGCATCTTTGTAATTGTTGCGTATTCTTCTGCACTACCAAAGAGAGAAGGTGTGTGTGAAATGATCAGCATAAGAAACAGTTTATTATTTAAATGTGATTTCACAAGGTGCTTCCTAATTCAATGGTCATTTAAAGTCCCTGGTTTGATCCTGAGCCATTGATACTGTTTGTGTGTTTTGTGTGTTTTTCCTCTTAGATATTTAGATTTCCTGATATCATAATATCCTGATAGCATTTTAATTATTTAGTTCCCTCATTAGCCAAAATAATATTTTTTCAGTTAATAGTAAAATTGTTAATAATAGTTTTTGGTTCCCAAAATTACCAAAATAATAATGTTTCAACACTGCCACCTATTGTAACCAGCCTGCTAGTGAAAAACACTAACCCAGTAGTGACTCTGCACACTCACAGCAGCTCCAATGCACTATCAATACTGCAGCATATTTAGATTAAAGATTATGTTATGATTTCTGATGCTTTAGTGACTTTTTACCATCTATAATTTCACTGTGATAATAGATAAAGAATAATACTAGAAATGACCATTCTTTTACCATTATTCACATGCCAATTTAATGAAATTTCAAAACAATAATGCAAACCAAACTGCTCATAGTCACAAATTAATATTGCTAAATAATGGGGATGTTAAAACTTTGAATTTTCTTTTAAATAGCTCCTTAGCCATAATTCTGTTTGTTTAGTTGTTTTAGGCCCTTCCAGGAACAGGTGTATTTATATCGGGAACATGTGACAGTTTAATAGTACACCAGTGAACTCCATTCAACTAATTATATGACTACTGATGGCACTAATTATAGGATTACTACACAAATGTGATCCAAAATGAACGCGTACTAACACTCAAAGGTCACTCCGGGCCCAGAAATATGGTGTGTGCAGCTATACTTATTTGCTGCTATTTTAATTGTTGCTACACTGCTCAATATTTTACAGTATAAGACCATGTTCTGTGTATTTATTTTCCTGTGTATTTGTTGTCCTCACCTCATACTGTGTGTATTTGCATTTTAATGTGTTCTCACACACTGTTATGTGTTGCATCCTGGTGCTAGAACAATGGCGTTTTGTTCCAGCGTATGCAAACTACATAGAGGAAAGGCAATAAAAATTTAACTTGACTATTTTGCAACAGAATTTAACTAGGGGTTTTATGGTGTAAAATACTTAGAAAAGCACAGTTTTTTTTGTTTCAGTATAGCTTGCAAAATTTCTAAATTTTGCAAGCTATACTGATTTCCCCATTGAGCTAGTTGTGGACATATTATACCAAATCTTTTCCAGGTTGTAACACTATACAATATGGAAAAGCGCAAGGGGGTAAATATTTATGCAAGATACTATGTCACGGCCGTAGGCAACCAAATTGACAGTAAAAACCTTCTGATAATTTGTGCCCCTTTTCTAATATTATAATAATCTACTTGCTGCATTTAATCAAGCCTAGGGTCATATAAATTGTCATTACTTCCCCCCTGGACTTTCTTTAAGGGCCATTTTTCATCATTTCCATTTTCCATTTAATAATTTTACCAAATTATTTAGTTCTAAACTACATTTAACCTATGTTTTAAAATTATTAGACAGATAATAATCATATTGTGTATGCAGCTGACTAAGTTGGAGCTCTTCCTGATCTTCTTGAATGTTTAAACTGCATTATTTCCTACTCACTGACAACCTTTAATGAGTAACCTTTACACTGGCATTTTGATATACAGTATTTTGTTGAGAAGAGGAACAAATAACCCACTTAAAAAGGAACTAGTGACATCTCTTGGTTAAAAATGGTTACTGAATTTACAGGAAGTTGGATAGATTTTTGGTTATGCTCCACACAGAACATACAGCACATTTCTTCACAGTTTCTCTTTTCACAAAATGAATCAGTGCCAAACTGGTCAGAGTAGTGAGATGAGCAGCAATGGTAGAGGAAGAACAACCAATTGTGTCATCATTATCGTTATCAGGCCCTCTCTCTTCAGCACCCACTCATTAGCCCTTACCCACTACAGCATCCTTTCATTAGCTCTTTGTGTGAGCTGCAAAATCAAACAAGAGCCCTTTAACAACGTCATGCACCTTTCAGTGGGCGACATTCTCTGATTATGAAAACAAACTAATTATAGAAAAAAACTGAATTTAAAACACAACCGAACGCCTACAGTGTAGAAAGGCTCTGTTTTTCCATCTAACACTTTTTCCAACCCAAATAGGTGACAACACCACAGAAATGAACATGATGTTCTCTGTTCATTCATTCATTCGTTCATTCATTCGTTTTTCCTAGTACGGTCACAGTGGATCTGGAATTTATCCTGGAATGGGATGCCAGTACATCACAGGGCTCCATGCACATACATACACATACATTCACACACACATGCATATCTAATCTGGGAAAAAAGCCACATGGACAGTTGGAGAACCTGCTTAGAAGCTCACATATATACAGAAACTGGAAATGAGAGGTGGCCTGCTTCACCTCCACATTGCCACATCCTGTGTTTCATACAGGAAATGCATGTCATAGCTACAGACATTAGCACAAACAGATTTATATACTTAATGAATTACAGTCTTGCTTTATAGACTAATGTCCCAATTGCTGTTTTAGTATTGATCAGATGAGAATAAAAATACATACGGATACATACAGCCTTCAAAAACCTGGCAAATGCTGCTGAATTCTTACAGACAAAAAGCTTTACCCAAAATTGCATTTTTTTACTTTACAAAATTTATTTTTAGTTATTTATTTAATCTTGTGTTAGCTGTCTGCTTTTATTCAGATCACGTTGGTTAAAGAGGCAGTTTTACAAGCATGGTGGTAAAACCTTGCTAGCTAATTGTGATTAGCACACAGTAAATGTCAGGTTTTGTTCCAAGTTGCTGGAGAGCAATCAGTCATAGTGAAACATAGTAAACCTAAAATGTTACTTGTATTTGAGATACATGCATTTGAGATCAATTCAAATGTCAAAATGTTAGCATGTGACGGACATTCCCAGGTCAACCCATATATATTGTCACATTTTCTGACATATTTTCAGCTACAGTACAAGGTCCTGTTGATGTGATTGTGGTCTAACTCGGAACCCAAAATGAGGTCACAAACACAAACAGGAAGTAAACTTGGCAATGTGGAAACTCAGGAAACAGTACAGCTTAGATTTAACACATTCACAGTTAGTTTTTAACACATTTCAACACTTCGACTGTACTACATGTGGAGTATTTCTTCTCTTACTATACTAAGATTATGCAGTAATATAACATTCAACATCATGTCAAACAGTCAGATGTTGTGATTCCATCTCTTCCTATGCTTTATGCTTTATTTTGGGCCCTAATTACAGCCTTGACCATTTCCATGTGTAATTGCATGCTACCACTTAATGCCTATTATTATATTGACAAGCGAATAAAACTCTGATCTGTTCATTATCACAAAGGCATAAAAAGCATCTCAAATGAATCTTAAATAACAAGAAACAGACAGTCAGAATGTTGGGTGAAAATATATAATAAAACAATGACAGGAAAAGTTCAGTAAATTAGGTTTAATTAATGAGCTACAGGCAATTTATTCAAAGTAACTTTTCACAAATATGAAAACATTAAAACACAAATAAAATAATGATTGGAAATGGACAATATGGCCACACAATCATACTTGTAAGCATATACGTAACAGTATTGTGTTTTTCTAAGGTTTGCTACCAGCAAAACGGTGGAACCACATTAAAATTCAATTACAACATTTACAAATAGGTCAAAGGGACAAAACAAACTATAATCCAACTGGTGAAAAGGTCTTGGGACTTTTCCAGTATTTATATCTGGGATACTTATATTGTATTTTATTATATATATTCCTTTCCTGTATATAATCATTATTCAAAATCCTCTTCAGTTGAACTACTGGAAACCAAAACAAATCCTCCTTAAAGAAGTAAACCATGTTTGTAAATGTTCAAAATGATTTATAAATTATTATTAAAGATATAACAGAATCATTTCACAGAACTGGCATATAGCTATCTATCTATCATTTAACACATATCATCTATCAAGTGCACATATCATCTGTCACATAAAATATCTCATTCATAAGACCATCAGATTTTGTTTAATTTGTACTGGTTTCATGAGTTCCCTGAAAGAGCAGATCATTAGATTAGTCACTGTCGACATGTTCAAAGCCATGGCAGGCCTCCATTGGTCCAAATCCTTTCCCTCTGAAAAGGGTCAATACTAGAACTTTTTCTGAAGTGGCACTTAGCCATCGAACATGGGGTTGAAGAAATTGCCGTGTTCTGTGTCATCCAAGAGACGGCCATAGGAAGGGCGCCTGTCACACACACACACACACACACACACACACACACACACACACACACACACACACACACACACACACACACACACACACACAAACAGGCACCGCAGGTAAATCAATGACTTTTTTACCCAGTTATACCCATATACCAAGCTTTGATTTTAAGACATTTATGAGAACTGAATATAAAAAAATGTAATCGAAACAACACTACAGTAATTAGTTCAGTCAAGACTACACCATATCACATATAAACCTTTAATTATCTCACCATTTAGGTTGAAACCACTTTATGTACTTACTTTATTTTGAAGTAATATACTCCACCCAGTATAAATATCACAAGGACGATGAAACCAATGACGATGGCAGCGACGCTCACTGTTGGGGAAGCACAGTCTCTTAAAATGCTGAGCATTACTCCCATTAATACACATTGTTCAGTTACCAGTTAACCTTTTTAATACATGAATTACAATAGAATGTATGTATTATGTACAATAGAACTACCTGTGGGATATGTATTTATTTTTTGTGTGTATTATATTTAACACATATGTAAATAATTTTTTACCACTCAAATCGTATTAATCAGATGATGTTTATTTATTTTATTTATTTATTTAGGTAATAAATTCATTCTATTCAACTTCTGAGATCATAACATCGGACTAAATGAACTGATGAACAGAACTGCCACATTTAAATGTGAATTTTATTTCCATGACAAAGATACTGTTTGTCTGATTTGCTCTGAAGTTGAGCGATCTAATAGATGTCTTACCTGAACTCAATGCCTTGACAGGACTGGCTCTGTTTGAGACTTTTGTTGTACTGGCCTGCATTGTGGATGATACTGGTCTTCTTGTTAAACGTGATTGTGTTGGCCGCAGAATGGTTGTAGTGGAGAACTGGGGTTGCACTGAAGAAGTGATGGATGTTAAACTAGAATTCGCTTTTGATGTAGTTGTTGTTGGCATGATGGAGGTGGCTTTAGTGGTGGCCTTAGTGACAGCTGTGATGTTGGTGGTGGTAATGGTGGTGATGGTGGTGGCAGCAGTGCTGGTCGTGGAGTTGGTGGTATCTGTGGTAATGATGGTGGTGTTGGGGACAGCTGAGGCAGTGGTGTTGGTGGTGGTGTTAGTGGCATCTGTGATAGTGATGGCGGTGGTTTCAGTGGCATTTATGATGGTGGTGTTGGCAGCAGTGTTGGTGGCAACTGTGGTCGTATTGGTAGCAGTGTTGGTGGCAACTGTGGTCGTATTGGTAGCAGTGTTGGTGGCAACTGTGGTCGTATTGGTAGCAGTGTTGGTGGCAACTGTGGTCGTATTGGTAGAAGTGTTGGTGGCAGATGTGGTGGTTTTGTTGTTGGACGTGTCCGACCTTTTTGTACTTATATCCTGTAACGTGACTTTTATGGTTTGATTGAAGGTGGAAGTTTTTTCAGTGGTAGATGCAGTTGTTGTTGACTGGTCTTCAGCACATCCCAAACTTAGCATCACACCTTTACAGATGGAGATCATTAAAGTTACAGTTAAAATGCAATTTTTATGGATGATGCACTTACAGCAGACTTTTATTATGTCACCCTGTATGAGAGAATCCCAGTAACATTTTGGCCAAATGTAAACCGATACAGTGTGTTCTACATATCTGATAATGATTATTAGATTCTCTAAATGAATCTCATATTTCTAGCTGTCCTAAGAGTTTTGCATCATCCTATGGCCTTGGAACAGTAGCTTTTAGTTAAATGGCATATCAGCGCTAAAACGCTGATGTTTCAATCAAAATTTTCTAAAACTGGATGTAGATGCACTAAATAAAATGTTGGTGAACATGTTACATTACGCACTATGGCTGCTAAACTTAACTCAGATGGAAAAAAATTCTTTAAAGCTAGGAAAATAGAAAAGGTTTGTGGGCACCCATATGACTGTCACACCCATATGTACAGTAGATCTTCCACAAACTGTTGCCACAAATTGGAAACACTGTATTCATTAAAGCAGCATTACATTTTCCCTTCACTGACACTAAAAGGAACAAAAAAGTTCCAGCATGGCAATGATACTGTGCACAAAGCAAACTCCATGAAGACATGGTTTGTAATGTTTGGAGTGCCAGACCTGCATAGAAGCCTGCACAGAGCCCGGACCTCAAACCCACTTGAATTTCTTTGGGATAAATGTTGTAGCCAACTGCACCCCAGGCCTCCTCACCCAACACCGTCACTGCCTGATTTCACTAATGCCCTTGTGGCTGAATGGTGAAATGCCAAAAGACACTGTCCAAAATCTACTGTTAAGCATTTCCAGAAGAATGTTCATTAAGGGTTGTGGTTATTATAACAAAAAGGAAGACTAAATCCAGAATGAGATAATAAATAAGTAAGTAAGTAAGTAAGTAAGTAAGTAAGTAAGAAAATAAATAGCATAGCAGAGTGTGTTATGATCAGATGGTCAGGTATAAAAGCAAAATTTTGACAAAACCTGTACAGTATAGCCTAAACATGGCTTACCACCTTGAAGGATACTGTTCCAACTCTTTATATCTATAGTTCTCAAGGTGGGATTTATGAAACATCCTGGTGTGATACCCAAAGGCTATTATATCAGGCTATATATGTAATGCTAATTACCCAGTTAACTGCACAGGTTAAGTCAAAAATCAATAACTAGTATAATTAATGTCAGCTTACATTTAACTGCAATTTTAATAAAAGTAGTGTTACTCTGATACGAAAGATTTATATCTGCATTCTGACATGGTGGAATTTTAGTAATAACTCCAATATGACTCCAAAAATTAAAAATAATCGTGTGTTTTGTTGCAGAATGTGCCAGAAAATTCAGAGACATTCATTCATTAATTTTCTACCGCTTATCCGAACTTCTTGGGTCACGGGTAGCCTCTCAGGCGTCAAGGCAGGATACACCCTGGACGGAGTGCCAACCCATCGCAGGGCACACACACTCTCATTCACTCACACACTCACACACTACGGACAATTTTCCAGAGATGCCAATCAACCTACCATGCATGTCTTTGGATCGTGGGATAGAAACCGGAGTACCCGGAGGACTCCACACACACTCCACACACACAAGGCGGACGCGGGAATCGAACCCTCAACCCTGGAGGTGTGAGGCAAACATGCTAACCACTAAGCCACCAATTCAGAGACAGGATTATGTTAATAGATTTATGGTAAACATTGGTATAAGTCGGCCACTTAAGTTTAATCCTGTATATATACACATCATGAAAACTTCTAAGTGAGTTCATCATTGGGTGAGTTTCTTATTATATGTCATTTTTTGTTTGGTTAAATATAGTTTAGGACTAAATTACTTGGTGAAACGATCCAATATCTAGACTCACTCGATGATTGACCTGGTGGCTCACATTATAAAAGACACACTTTGTAAATGGCCTATAGAGTTTGTTGTTGTCATTCTTCTTGTTATTAGGTTAAATACGTTTATAAAAATGTTTTATATTCGGGTATATTACGAGCAAAATAAATCCTAACTAAATATATTCATTAAAAGACTTGCATCTGTCCTGATTTCAGACAAAACTGACATTAAGGTTTTACAGTTAAACAAAATGACATGAATATAGACAGAAAGTGAAACCAGAAATGAAAATAAACACATATATACATAGTTTGGTATAAAGACACAGAATGTAAACTTTACCAAAAGATGACATTAGGATCATAATAAACAGAGACAGGAAGTCAATATCTTCAGGTGTCCCACATTAACAACACACACTAATTTGTACCAGATCACAAAGGGATGGTTTACTAATATGACAACCTCAATTACCATTCAAAATGTTATTTGTGTTGATTTTTATGTATATAATAACAACCTTTATTACTCCTTTATATAATAAACACCTTTACTTTGGGTATCGAGTATAACATTTGTAATTACTGTACTCATTAAACTCCAAACTGTAACGTTCTTAGACACAACTTCACACCACAAAGATTTGGTTCTTTATAACTAATATTTAGTCGTTAGACAGAAACGTTAGCTTACCTGCTACGACAACAAAAACGACGTTCATTTTTTTCTGGTTTCTTTCTCGCGCGCGCGTGTGTGATGTTGAGCTCGTGCGGTTGACTGAACCTCGCGCGCACACATGAAGGAGGAAACCGTTAGTGACGCAGTAGATATGTCGCTGTTCCTGTTAACGCCTGTTTTCTCTTTCTTACACGCCTTTTATCGCGAAAACAGGCCTTTATCAGTGAGCTATCAGCCATGTGGAAGTGTGCAGCTTTGGTAGCATTAACACCTTTTTTTTTACTTTTAAAGCTTTTTTATATATATGATGTTTTGCTCTAAAAACTAATTTTGGTCCATAGATAGATAGATAGATAGATAGATAGATAGATAGATAGATAGATAGATAGCTTGCCTGCTTGATTGATTGATTGATTGATTGATTGATTGATTGATAGAACTTTATTGTCATTGCATAGTACCTACATAGTAACAGTAATAGTTGTTAAATTGTTCTCAAAGTTCTTTGCCATGAGGTGCCATGTTGAACTTCCAGTGTCTAGTTGAAGACAGTGAGAGGAGAGAGTGAAATTTAACACACCTGCTCCCCATTCACACCTGAGATCTTGTAACACTAACGAATCACATGACACCGGGGAAAGAAAATTGCTAATTGGGCCCAATTTGGACATTTTCACTTAGAGGTTTACTCACTTTGTGGCCAGCAGTTTAGACATCAATGGTTGCGTGTTGAGTTATTTTGAGTGGACAGCAAATTTACACTGTTATACAAGCTGTACATTACATTGTAGAAAAGTGTCATTACTTCAGAGTTGTCACATGAAAAGATATAATAAAATATGTACAAAAAAGTGAGAGGTGTACTCACTTCTGTGAGATACGGTGTATAGGCATATATCTATATCTTCTTTATAGGCTGAATTGCTCTGTACTGGACGGATTTGGTTCAGTGCAATGAAAAGCCAGAGACCATCCTGTCAGTAAAGATAAATTTAATAAGCATAATACATTTGTTCACATATTGCTGAAGTTTTCAAAATAAAATTTTGGCTTTTTTGTTTTTGAACTTTTCACCTCCAGAACTTTAGCCAGGGGATGATTTTTGTCTTTTTTAATTTTTTTTTTTTTACAGTTATGGAAATTACACTCAACATTATTAAAGATGTAATTGAGTCCTGACCAGCTACCGACTAACATTTTTTTTTTGCTGAATCTGGTGAAAAGCCTTCCCAGAAAAGTAAACATTATTATAAAAGCAAAGAAGAACAAAATCTGGAATGGGATGTAAAACCAGCACATACAGTATAAGTGTGATAGTCAGATGTCCACATACTTTTACCATATATCAAGTCAAGTTAAGTCAAGAAGCTTTTATAGAGCTTTTATCTGCCAAACTTATTTTATTTTATAGCAATCAGTATTGGACTAAGTGTAATGTGGCCTGTATAAGCTGAATTTGATCATTTTCATTCCCATTCCCCACAGTTTATTAGGAATATGCTATCAGAATAATGAAATTATTTACTGTATATACAAACATTGACATATTTTGCATACTTAGTACATAATAAATCTATATTTTGTATAAAACTCAAATGTCTAAACATATCACCTTTGCGTTTTTAGCAATTGTAGAATAAAAATTTAACGTTCAAATACAATATGTTGTTTGTGGCTTTGATATGTGCCATCAATCACCACAAGATGGAGACAAAGCAAAATGTTTGAACAGCCAGTGTCGTATTGTACTCAGATACCAGTTTATGGCTTTTCCTAGACTATTTTAAATCAAGATGTTCATGTTATATATCATGTATATATCATGTTCATATATGTTCATGTTATATATATGCTGTCAGAAATGATGCTCTGGACTTACCTGATTAGTGGAAGAAATAAAATGTAAAGGATTAAAGCAAGATAAATGTACTTATATTCAGAAAGTAAATAAAAGAAAGTCAGAAATAATGTACACATTTATGAAAATTCAATTCAATTCAAGTTTATTTGTATAGCACTTTTTACAATGGACATTGTCTCAGAGGTTTTACAGAACATAAACATAGAACATAAAGTAAAGATAAGGAATAATATAAAGATTTAATATAATAAAAATTCAAGATATATATAGTTCACAGTGTGTATGTATGTATATGTATTTATCCCTGATGAGCAAGTCTGAGGTGGCTCAGGGGGTAGTGGCAAGGAACAACTCCCTTAAATTGGTAAAGGAAGAAACCTTGAGAGGAACCAGACTCAAAGGGGAACCCATCCTCATATGGGTGACACTAGAGGGTGTGATTACAAATATACAGTCAAACAAATGTTGCATTGGTGTAAGGATCACATGGAGTTCAGATCTCCTCTTAGTATCACAGAGTCCAACTGAAGTCGGCCTCATCTCAGTGGAGGTTGAAAACACAGTTAAGGAAAGAAAATGTACTTAATTAGTGGTGTTTTAGATATATGCGTGTGAGATGCTGATGTGTCAACACTTGTCCTCAACCTAGATCAGAAGGTTATGGGATGCAATAATGGATTGTCCACGACATATATGGTTCAAACGCTCTGATTTATTCTAGAAAATCCACTTGAATCATGTTCAGTTTCCATTTGGGTTTATGTGTTTGTCTGTGTGTGTATATGTATGTGTGGTTTAGTCTCAAGGACGCACATATCCAAACAAACAATAATCCGCCTCTTCCGTAGCGACTGAACTAGTTAGAACTTGTCTGCGCAGGTCTATCACTCCGCCCACATATTACGTCACCAACGAAGTCTGGTATGATAACTGGTATCGTGGTATTGATAACTGCCTCTTAGGGGCAGTTATCAATTGATAACTTGAACTTCTTTCTCAAGTTGCAGACGTAGGTACGCAACCGAACCATATGCGCGCTCAGATGCATCACAAAACACATGCAACTCAACCGTGCCACGATCTGTATTTGGACAGAGAGGGAAGTAGCACCTTGGCATGCTTATTTTGGGCAGAACCTGGAGCTCACTAGTCCAATCTTGCCATTTTTTTAGCATTTCTTCTTCAATGATATCATCCCAGCCTCTTTTCTTGTTCCACAGAGCTTGTACTAAGATTTTAGCTCGGGTGGTATAAGGCAAAATATAACCAAGAGGGTCATATTGGGAGGCTAGTACTCTGTATATATTGCGCATGGTGGGCTCCTCGGGTGATAATTCTTTACTTTTGTAACTCAGACTGTCAGATATGCAATGCCAAGAGAGCCCAAGGGTAGACTCTTGATGGTCGGTTTTGTGCTCAGTCAGCCGTAGTTCGCAGTTTTCGGACCGTGCCTCAGTGGGTAGGTGTTCAATTACTTCTGGGTAATTACTGGCCCACTGTCTGATTTCAAATCCGCCGTTTGATAGTAACTGTCTCATTTTGTCAACAAGTCGCTTGGCTTGGTCCTTTGTGGGAAGAGACTGCAAGCAGTTATCTACATAAAAGGAGTGTAATACTGAGTCCACTACCTCTTCGTTGGTTTCGTGATGATCTATGACATGACGCTGGAGGGCGTATATGGCACAACATGGGCTACATGTAGTTCCAAATGGTAGGACGCGCCACTCATAAATGTCAGGGCTCCTCTCTCTTTCCAGATTTCTCCACAAGAACCGAAGCAACGGATGATCTTCTGGTAGGAGACGAACCTGGTGGAACATTGCTCGGATGTCACCACTGATGGCTACCGGATACTGTCTGAATCTGAGGAGAACACCCAGCAAAGATGGACCTAATGTAGGTCCTGGAAGTAGCTGATCATTCAGTGAAACTTGCTGATACTGATAAGAGCAGTTGAACACAACTCTGGATTTCCCGTTGTGATGTACAAGATGATGTGGAATGAACCATGACTCATTTGTACCTTTAGCCTCTTCAGGAGTGAGCTTCACTGCATATCCTGCATTCTTCAGTTTTTGGATTTCATTATTATAAACTTCGGTGAATTCTATATTTTGTTGCAATCGGCGTTCTGTGGCTCGTAGGAGGGCCATAACTGATTCTGGGCCAGTATTTAAGACCTTTGCATCCTTCAGGCGGAGAAGAGGTGTTGCATAACGGTATACCCCATCTACATCTACTCTTTTGGTCTTTGTTTCCAGCACTTTAAGAGCGTCCTTATCCTGCTTGGAACGTGTACAGTCTTTCACCGTTTGGAAGGGAAGTACATCTACCTGCCATAACTTTTCCACAAGTTATAGATCTTGTGTGGGAGAGCAGAACAGGGAGGTGTTCAAACAGGTGAAGTCAGATGACTGATCCAGAAAGGTTGCTGGTCCTTGAATAGCCCAACCCAAATTTGTATTAACAGCTACAGGTCTGCCTAGTGAGCCCATACAGACTGGAGCTATTGGTATGATGAGTTCGGGGTAATCAGAACCGATCAACAGCAGTGGCTGAACATCCTTGTAAGCAGTAAGGGGAATATCCTTGAGATGTTTGAATTTTGCTTTCAACCTATCCACAGGGCAGGATTGTTTGGCTAAGTTCAGCTCCTGAGCAGTAAATGCTGTGTGTATTTTATGCCGAATGCTAGGATCGACAGGTGTAGACAGTTCAAATGAAACTGATGCGCCTTGAATCTTTACTACTTTCTGTCTTCTGTCAGGTGCATATGAGGACCCAATACGCTATCAAGTCCCCTTTTCAGCAAAGCAAATTCACTTTCTCTTCCAGACGAGAAGTTGATCAGCTTAGGTTTAGGTATTCCGTATGAGGAAGCAATAGCCATCTCCACCATGTTAGGAACTTGAGCTGCTGGCAGTGCAGTACATGAGTATGGTGCAGAATACATCTGGTGCTGAGATACTGCACCTGGTGGTCTGAGAGGTTGATAACCCATTAAATATGTGTCAGAGAATCGTACAGACTGTCGGGGGGCATATGCTGGTAATGAATGAGTTAACTCAGCTTCTGAGAAATTAGGATGCGCAGTATGATACCGCACAGGGGTTACAGTTGATGCATAGACTGGCTGTTGGCCAACTACAGGTTGATACACTGTGGAGGTAGATGATAATATTGGTGATGCACATTGTTGTCTAGCAGACAGCATTTCTGTTTGAGATGATGTCTGCTGACTACCAGTAGGCTGTAGCGGAACATATTGCGGATTCACCATATATGCTGGTGCAGACTCTGGTCTTGGCTCATATTCCACTACAGGATGCCTATGGACTGGGACAGATCCTGGACAAGACATTGACTGTTGAACCTAAGGTATTAACTTTGATAACTGATTTGAACGCTGACTAGGTAGCTGAGAGTAGATGACAGGGCTCGATGGGTGTGCAGGAATTAATGGTGTGGAGTACCTTGTTATTTCAACATTATCTGGGGTTGTTGAACTAAGTTCAATGTCTGCACGAATAAGAGGTAAGCTGGCACTACGTTGCAGGATGGGCTGTTTCTGGATGCCTGAGTGAGGAACTGATTGTTGATGTCCGACACCTGTGGCACGGGGATGAAATAAGCCCTGATGCATGCGTGGTGAACCTTTATGCTGTGCAAGAGACGATTCCAATGTGCTTTGCAACTCCTTAATTTGCCCTTGTACATTCCATACTCCTTCCTTCACTCTACGAAGCCTCTCTGTTTCAGTCAAGCGCTCAGTTTGAAGCCTCTCAGGTGTTGCCGAGTGATATTCCACGTCTACATTATCATGAAACCTTTCATCGTCATGAAAGGGGTTTGGAACTGCATGCCGTGACTGGGAAGTAAGTAGAAAGTCCTCCAGATGTCCGGGAATCCATCGGATCCTGCTAGGATGATGACTCTGCTCTTCCCTGTAATCCTTTGATGTTGCCATGAGGACAAGATATCAACATCCGGCTCGAAGGACCACTTTGTTTTAGATATATGCGTGTGAGATGCTGATGTGTCAACACTTGTCCTCAACCTCGATCAGAAGGTTATGGGATGATGCAATAATGGATTGTCCATGACATATATGGTTCAAACGCACTGATTTATTCTAGAAAATCCACTTGAATCATGTTCAGTTTCCATTTGGGTTTGTGTTTGTCTGTGTGTGTATATGTATGTGTGGTTTAGTCTCAAGGATGCACATATCCAAACAAACAATAATCCGCCTCTTCCGTAGCGACTGAACTAGTTAGAACTTGTCTGCGCAGGTCTATCACTCCGCCCACATATTACGTCACCAACGAAACAGCAGGGTATTTTATACAAGTGGTGTATAAATGTGTATGTTTTGTTTAAAGACAACTTTGGGGATTGATTTTGCCTAAAAATAGGTCTGATGATAAGAACATTCTGTTTACTTTTACTTTGAAACTATAAATATGTATATTTATTTAAAGAGCAGAGATGTCTAGAGCTGACTGTGTTATTTTGATGAGCAGGAATCTTGATGAAATGATATCCGTTGGTTTCGAGGCACATTGTAGACATTCCTTTCCTCTTCCTCTGTACTGTGTCTGTGCTCAAATAATATCCATATCATCAATCACAGAACTGTAAAATACATATTCTATACTATTTTATTCCATTCTTTTATAGCACTTTTTAGGTTCTGATGCTTCTGAAATGTGATGAAAATTGCTCTGCTAAACAAATGTGTGAATTTGTGAAACTTGGAAGAATTTGTTGTGTCAGTAAAATCCCCCTAAAATGAACACTGAATCTATGGAGGATGCATGTACATAAAGGAACTTCAGCGTTTTTTTTTCTCAGACAGCCAGACAGCCAGATTAGATGGAGTGTCCCATGAAGAAGCAAAGCAGTTTGAACTATACAAAGAATCCATGAAGAAACTTTACTTGTGTAGCTAATTAGCAGGTGTTGTTGAAACTACCAAGCTAATTTTGAGCACAGGAATGTTTTAATATTTACATTTTAAAACTGCTCGACTGGTCCAACCATCTCTCAGGGTAACAGGTAGGTATACCTCGAAACTCTTTTTCTGTTCAGGCACTGATGTGATGAAATGAACTTCAGTTCAATTCAATTCAGAATTATTTCTAAGATTAATATTAAATATATTTAAATGTGTTTTTATTTATAACCAATGGGCAAGTCTGAGGTGACTCACTTGACTGTGGGGAGGAAAACAATCCCTTGAACGGTAAATGTTGTATTGATGAGGACATTGTTGTCCTCAAAGACATGGAGTTGGCATCTCATCTTTAGTATAGCAATCTTGATCCAGAGTCTAACTGGAGCTGGTCAATCTATAGATGCCTCAGGATCCTCACAGAGACAGCCTCATCTCAGTGGAGATCCAAAATCTTTCCAGAACTTCCCCCAGATGTCCGAAGAGCTGAGTCACAGATTCTCTTCAAAAGATGGGTGAAGACCTACCTCTCCTGAAACACTTAAACTAGGGATTATGTAAAATAAAAAATACAAATAAAAAAATTATATATAAAAAACTCCCAATAGAGTATTAAGTTGATGGTATCCTGTCTGTCACCTTTTGCATCTTTTGTAGGTCACTTTGCTTATGGGCGTCTGCCAAATGGTATAAATTTAAATGTAAATGTAAATGTAGTGTCATGTGCTTCTTGTGTTCATATACTGTATGTGTACAGCAGCTCAACATTAACATGTGGGCTTATCCCACAATGTTGCTACAAAGAAGGTCTTTGTATGATGTTGTATTAAAAATGTTATTTTTCTATACAATAGGTTCTTAACAAAATCTTTTACCGCATGACAATGCTCCTGTGCACAAAACAAGGTCCATGAAGTCAGGTTATGAAAAAGTTGGAGTGGATAAACTTGAGTAGCCTGAATTCAGAGCCCAGAACTCAATCCCTCTGAAACCCCAGGGATGATTTGCTTTTGTAGGCGAATGAGCACAAATCAACAAACACATTAAGTGGCCACATATTGTTTTTTTATATAGTGTTTGTTGCTAAATTATCTTATAATTTAATAATGTTCCACGCGCAACAGTACATCAAATATTCAGCTCTAGGGGAAAACGTTCAAATCCTGTAATACAAAACGTTGAAACTTATGTAAATTATTTTCAAAGCATGCAGTGTTTAACGAAACTTCCCTATCAGAGCGCTGCACTGTTCCGCGGGGCTATTGATGTCAAGCATGAATGGAAGGATCCACCCTCAGTTTCACTCTCGCGTCACCTGTTTATAAGCCAAAGTGCGAGTGTTTGGAGCCAAAGTTGTGTGAAAGAGAACGAGGGGATCGTCGCGTCTTTCCAGCTCCACAATGAGGACACCAGGGATCTTGATATTCGGACTGGTGCTTGCACCCTGCGGATGGATCCTGGACCTGACGAGCACAGTTGCGCCCGCATGGCGTCAGCTCAGTAACATTGCCAACCAGCCTGTGGACGTAGTGATCAACCAGGGCATCTGGGACATCTGCCAGAGCTCCACCATATCCACTTCTATTACCTGCAACCTGCGAGGCAACGATCAAACATATTTTAACAACCAGGTCATTCCCGTGGCAGAGGGATTGATGATCGCGTCGTTGATCGTTACTGCAATCGGTCTAGCCGTGTTGACGCCGGCCACGCGCTGCTGGACTGACCGGCGTCCGCGGTGGGTCCTCGCCGGTATTGGCGGCATTTTGATTTTCTGCTCAGGTGTGCTCACGATCATCCCTATCTCTTGGTACACGTATAAGCTTACCAGCCTCAACACTACTACAACATTTACCAACGCACAAAACCCAGACATCCGGGTGGGTTATTGCATAGTTTTGGGTTACATCGGTGGTATCATGGAAGTGCTTGCTGGTATTGTCGTATGCGTGGGTTTCTGTCGATGCTGCGGTGGACGAAATCGCGAGGAGCCGCCGAAACCAGCGCGCGCGCCCCGTGACAACTCTCGTGCGCCTAATCCCGTTCCATACCCGCGCAACAACATACCCAGGAGCGCAACACCGAGCAGCTCGAGCGTAGCGAATTCCCAATATTCGGTGGACGACGAACTCGATTACCCCAGAGCTAAAGCGCAGAGAAAAGGCACAGTGAACCCTGACTACAACGGAAAACCTTACGACGCGGATTTGTGATGCAGGACTATCCAGACTTTATCTTTCTCAACCATATGGAGCGCACAAAGGCTCCTTCTGGGCAGGTTTACTACTAATAAGCGTCGGTCATATAGAGATATATAAAGTTTAAAGGTTCGATTGGTTATTTAAAACGCGCAAACATCAGGAATTTAGGTTATATAAGCTATGGAATATATTTTCTATCGATTTAGAAGTTTAACCTTTATCCAAAGGTATCCTGATACAGTAGGATGATCTCAGGTGATATTATATTAAATCATATGTCTAGATCTAGCTTTAATCTCATATTCCTGACATAATACTGGACTTGAACATGAACACAATGTGAAGGTGACCCAATCTCTTGGAGAAATAACTTCTTATGAAGGATGAATCTCTTCTTACTGTGAATAAAACTTTGCTCAAATGTTACATTACTCTGAATATCACATGTTTATCAATATGGTGACGTCTGTAATCCAGTATATTAACACTATTGCCGAGGGGAAATGTGATTTTACTTTATACATCTACTTTGGTTATGTGCCAGATTGAGTGGGAACATCTGACAGACTTGGGTCTGTTTTTGTTTGTTGTAGTTTTTTTGCTGAGAAAATCTTTTACCCGTCATGTGTCATAGGTAAACAGTTGTTTGTGTAATTATATAATGGCACTGGACACAAGTAAACACAGTATTTAATGCTTTAACTTTTGTAAATATTGTAGATAATGTATTGAATTTGGGACCTGAGCACTGTGGATTAATAATTAAAAAAGCAGTTATTAATACATATGTCTGTTGTCAATGAAACGTCATTTGAGATCGTTTTGTTTCTAGTTTGAATTTTGGTTTCAGGGACCAATTAATGCATAAGAGACTAGTTTAAGTAAAACTAGCTCTGGAATCAGGTGAGACTGGTCTGTCTGGTTTTGCTGTGGCTTTACTTTAAATACTCAAGCAAGGGTGTTTATAGGGGACAGGAAGAGAGGAAAATTCCTGTTTTGTGTGCATATAAAAAGATATCAAATTAGGTTGATTAAAATGAGTTTGAGTAAAACAACCAATTATCTTCTTTCACGGTTTTTGACCCAAAGATGTCTCAGTAACTCATTTGATCATACACTGTATACATAATTACTGCAGGCGAAAATGTTGATATAAACAAAGTAAAGCCGTTTAACATGTTTTAAAGATGTTTTAGCTCCAAGTAGGTTTCCTCTCTAATGAATTAACAGATCATATTCAGTTTTTATTAACACATGCATGGCTTATATCCTCATATCATGCACAAAAGGATGTGCTGTTACAGGAAAAACAACCTCATTGTTAATTGTTTTGACTTTAAATTCTGTGGTTGATGAAATGAGTGATATTTAATACCAAACAAATTCTGAAAATAACTTGAGCATGAGGCACAGTAATCTAACATGCTTTTTATTCAGGTAACAATAAGTGAACTACAGACAACGTTTAAAAAGAAAACCTTGGAACATAAAAATGCGATTAACGATTTTTTTCATGGCCAGATTTTGAAGTGCGAATACAGTGGACCATCTAATTCTAGTGCCTTTGTCAAAAGGCTTAAGTAACATGAAATGTGTTCATCAAAAGTACAAGAGCTACCCAAACCACCCAAAACACAAATCTCTAAGCCAATCTAATCTAAAATGCTGCATGGTTTCAACTGGCCAGCAGGATCTGAAACTATGTAAAGAAAAACACATTTCAGAAATACTTGACATTTTAAGTCGCTGTTCCTGTTAACGCATGTTTTCTCTTTTTTACACGCCTTTTATCGTGAAAACAGGCCTTTATCAGTGAGCTATCTGCCATGTGGAAGTGTGCAGCTTTGGTACCATTAACACTTTTTTTACTTTTAAAGCTTTTTTATATATATATGATGTTTTGCTCTAAAAACTAATTTTGGTCCATAGATAGATAGATAGATAGATAGATAGATAGATAGATAGATAGATAGATAGATAGACTGATTGCTTGCCTGCTTGATTGATTGATTGATTGATTGATTGATAGAACTTTATTGTCATTGCATAGTACCTACATAGTAACAGTAATAGTTGTTAAATTGTTCTCAAAGTTCTTTGCCATGAGGTGCCATGTTGAACTTCCAGTGTCTAGTTGAAGACAGTGAGAGGAGAGAGTGAAATTTAACACACCTGCTCCCCATTCACACCTGAGATCTTGTAACACTAACGAATCACATGACACCGGGGAAAGAAAATTGCTAATTGGGCCCAATTTGGACATTTTCACTTAGAGGTTTACTCACTTTGTGGCCAGCAGTTTAGACATCAATGGTTGCGTGTTGAGTTATTTTGAGTGGACAGCAAATTTACACTGTTATACAAGCTGTACATTACATTGTAGAAAAGTGTCATTACTTCAGAGTTGTCACATGAAAAGATATAATAAAATATGTACAAAAAAGTGAGAGGTGTACTCACTTCTGTGAGATACGGTGTATAGACGTATATCTATATCTTCTTTATAGGCTGAATTGCTCTGTACTGGACGGATTTGGTTCAGTGCAATGAAAAGCCAGAGACCATCCTGTCAGTAAAGATAAATTTAATAAGCATAATCCATTTGTTCACATATTGCTGAAGTTTTCAAAATAAAATTTTGGCTTTTTTGTTTTTGAACTTTTCACCTCCAGAACTTTAGCCAGGGGATGATTTTTGTCTTTTATTTATTTTATTTTTTTACAGTAATGGAAATTACACTCAACATTATTAAAGATGTAATTGAGTCCTGACCAGCTACCAACTAACTTTTTTTTTTTTTTGCTGAATCTGGTGAAAAGCCTTCCCAGAAAAGTAAACATTATTATAAAAGCAAAGAAGAACAAAATCTGGAATGGGATGTAAAACCAGCACATACAGTATAAGTGTGATAGTCAGGTGTCCACATACTTTTACCATATATCAAGTCAAGTTAAGTCAAGAAGCTTTTATAGAGCTTTTATCTGCCAAACTTATTTTATTTTATAGCAATCAGTATTGGACTAAGTGTAATGTGGCCTGTATAAGCTGAATTTGATCATTTTCATTCCCATTCCCCACAGTTTATTAGAAATATGCTATCAGAATAATGAAATTCTTTACTGTATATACAAACATTGATATATTTTGCATACTTAGTACATAATAAATCTATATTTTGTATTAAACTCAAATGTCTAAACATATCACCTTTGCGTTTTTAGCAATTGTAGAATAAAAATTTAACGTTCAAACACAATATGTTGTTTGTGGCTTTGATATGTTCCATCAATCACCACAAGATGGAGACAAAGCAAAATGTTTGAACAGCCAGTGTCGTATTGTACTCAGATACCAGTTTATGGCTTTTCCTAGACTATTTTAAATCAAGATGTTCATGTTATATATATATATGCTGTCAGAAATGATGCTCTGGACTTACCTGATTAGTGGAAGAAATAAAATGTAAAGGATTAAAACAAGATAAATGTACTTATATTCAGAAAGTAAATAAAAAAAAGTCAGAAATAACTACTACTATGTACACATTTATGAAAATTCAATTCAATTCAAGTTTATTTGTATAGCACTTTTTACAATGGACATTGTCTCAAAGAGGTTTTACAGAACATAAACATAGAACATAAAGTAAAGATAAGGAATAATATAAAGAATTAATATAATAAATATTCAAGATATATATAGTTCACATTGTGTATGTATGTATATGTATTTATCCCCGATGAGCAAGTCTGAGGTGGCTCAGGCAGTAGTGGCAAGGAACAACTCCCTTAAATTGGTAAAGGAAGAAACCTTGAGAGGAACCAGACTCAAAGGGGAACCCATCCTCATATGGGAGACACTAGAGGGTGTGATTACAAATATACAGTCAAACAAATGTTGTATTGGTGTAAGGATCACATGGAGTTCAGATCTCCTCTTAGTATCACAGAGTCCAACTGGAGTCGGCCTCATCTCAGTGGAGGTTGAAAACACAGTTAAGGAAAGAAAATGTACTTAATTAGTGGTGCATAAATGTGTATGTTATGTTTAAAGACAACTTTGGGGATTGATTTTGCCTAAAAATAGGTCTGATGATAAGAACATTCTGTTTACTTTTACTTTGAAACAATATGTATATTCATTTAAAGAGCAGAGATGTCTAGAGCTGACTGTGTTATTTTGATGAGCAGGAATCTTGATGAAATGATATCCGTTGGTTTTGAGGCACATTGTAGACATTCCTTTCCTCTTCCTCTGTACTGTGTCTGTGCTCAAATAATATCCATATCATCAATCACAGAACTGTAAAATACATATTCTATACTATTTTATTCCATTCTTTTATAGCACTTTTTAGGTTCTGATGCATCTGAAATGTGATGAAAATTGCTCTGCTAAACAAATGTGTGAATTTAACTTGATTATATCTTAAAATGTCATCAGATTTGTTCAGCATCAACTTTGTTTCTTGCCATAACAGCAAATAAACAGTGGTGAAAGATTTTTGTTGTACCACGTTTTACAGGGAATCTAACAGACATTTTGATTTTATTGCCTAGTTATTGTTCAAATGTAAAACAATATTGTTGTGGTAACATATGAAACTTGGAAGAATTTGTTGTGTCAGTAAAATCCCCCTAAAATGAACACTGAATCTATGGAGGATGCATGTACGTAAAGGAACTTCAGCGTTTTTTTTTTTCTCAGACAGCCAGACAGCCAGATTAGATGGAGTGTCCCATGAAGAAGCAAAGCAGTTTGAACTATACAAAGAATCCATGAAGAAACTTTACTTGTGTAGCTAATTAGCAGGTGTTGTTGAAACTACCAAGCTAATTTTGAGCACAGGAATGTTTTAATATTTACATTTTAAAACTGCTCGACTGGTCCAACCATCTCTCAGGGTAACAGGTAGGTATACCTCGAAACTCTTTTTCTGTTCAGGCACTGATGTGATGAAATGAACTTCAGTTCAATTCAATTCAGAATTATTTCTAAGATTAATATTAAATATATTTAAATGTGTTTTTATTTATAACCAATGGGCAAGTCTGAGGTGACTCACTTGACTGTGGGGAGGAAAAAAATCCCTTGAACGGTAAAGGTTGAAACCATGAGAGGAACCAGACTCAAAGGGGAACCTCATCCTCATTTGGGTGACACTGGAGGGTGTGATTATAATATAAAGTCCGACAAATGTTGTATTGATGAGGACATTGTTATCCTCAAAGACATGGAGTTGGCATCTCATCTTTAGTATAGCAATCTTGATCCAGAGTCTAACTGGAGCTGGTCAATCTATAGATGCCTCAGGATCCTCACAGAGACAGCCTCATCTCAGTGGAGGTCCAAAATCTTTCCAGAACTTCCCCCAGATGTCCGAAGAGCTGAGTCACAGGTTCTCTTCAAAAGATGGGTGAAGACCTACCTCTCCTGAAACACTTAAACTAGGGATTATGTAAAATAAAAAATTACAAATAAAAAATTATATATAAAAAACTCCCAGCAGAGTTTTAAGTTGATGGTATCCCGTCTGTCACCTTTTGCATCTTTTGTAGGTCACTTTGCTTATGGGCGTCTGCCAAATGGTATAAATTTAAATGTAAATGTAAATGTAGTGTCACGTGCTTCTTGTGTTCATGTGCTTCTTGTGTTCATAGGTGAATGAGGACAAATCAACAAATACATATTAAGTGGCCACATATTGTTTTATCTCTTTATATATAGTGTTTGTTGCTAAATTATCTTAGAATTTAATAATGTTCCAAGCGCAAAAGTAGCCTACATACATTTTTTTAGCTCTAGGGGAAAACGTACAAATCCTGTAATACAAGTTGAAACGTTGAAACTTATGTAAATTCTTTTCAAAGCATGCAGCGTTTAACGAAACTTCCCTATCAGAGCGCTGCACTGTTCCGCGGGGCTATTGATGTCAAGCATGAATGGAAGGATCCACCCTCAGTTTCACTCTCGCGTCACCTGTTTATAAGCCAAAGTGCGAGTGTTTGGAGCAAGTTGTGCGTGAGAGAACGAGGGAACGAGGGGATCGTCGCGCCTTTCCAGCTCCACGATGAGGACACCAGGGATCTTGATATTCGGACTGGTGCTTGCACCCTGCGGATGGATCCTGAACCTGACGAGCACAGTTGCGCCCGCATGGCGTCAGATCTATAACGTTGCCAACCAGGCTGTGGACGTAGTGATCAACCAGGGCATCTGGGACATCTGCCAGAGCTCCACCATATCCTCTTCTATTACCTGCAACCTGCGAGGCAACGATCAAACATATTTTAACAACCAGGTCATTCCCGTGGCAGAGGGATTGATGATCGCGTCGTTGATCGTTACTGCAATCGGTCTAGCCGTGTTGACGCCGGCCACGCGCTGCTGGACTGACCGGCGTCCGCGGTGGGTCCTCGCCGGTATTGGCGGCATTTTGATTTTCTGCTCAGGTGTGCTCACGATCATCCCTATCTCTTGGTACACGAATAAGCTTACCAGCCTCAACACTACTACAACATTTTCCAACGCACAAAACCCAGACATCCGGGTGGGTTATTGCATAGTTTTGGGTTACATCGGTGGTATCATGGAAGTGCTTGCTGGTATTGTCGTATGCGTGGGTTTCTGTCGATGCTGCGGTGGACGAAATCGCGAGGAGCCGCCGAAACCAGCGCGCGCGCCCCGTTACAGCTCTCGTGCGCCTAATCCCGTTCCATACCCGCGCAACAACATACCCAGGAGCGCAACACCGAGCAGCTCGAGCGTAGCGAATTCCCGATATTCGGTGGACGACGAACTCGATTACCCCAGAGCTAAAGCGCAGAGAAAAGGCACAGTGAACCCTGCCTACAACGGAAGACCTTACGACGCGGATTTGTGATGCAGGACTATCCAGACTTTATCTTTCTCAACCATATGGAGCGCACAAAGGCTCCTTCTGGGCAGGTTTACAGACTAATAAGCGTTGGTCATATAGAGATATATAAAGTTTAAAGGTTCGATTGGTTATTTAACACGCGCAAACATCAGGAATTTAGGTTATATAAGCTATGGAATATATTTTCTATCGATTTAGAAGTTTACCCTTTATCCAAAGGTATCCTGATACAGTAGGATGATCTCAGTTGATATTATATTAAATCATATGTCTAGATCTAGCTTTAATCTCATATTCCTGACATAATACTGGACTTGAACATGAACACAATGTGAAGGTTCCCCAATCTCTTGGAGAAATAACTTCTTATGAAGGATGAATCTCTTCTTACTGTGAATAAAACGTTGTTCAAATGTTACATTACTCTGAATATCACATGTTTATCAATACAGTGACGTCTGTAATCCAGTATATTAACACTACTGCCGAGGGGAAATATGATTTTACTTTATACATCTACTTTGGTTATGTGCCAGATTGAGTGGGAACATCTGACAGACTTGGGTCTGTTTTTGTTTGTTGTTTTTTTCTGAGAAAATCTTTTGCCCGTCATGTGTCATAGGTAAACAGTTGTTTGTGTAATTATATAATGGCACTGGACACAAGTAAACACAGTATTTAATGCTTTAACTTTTGTAAATATTGTAGATAATGTATTGAATTTGGGACCTGAGCACTGTGGATTAATAATTAAAAAAGCAGTTATTAATACATATGTCTGTTGTCAATGAAACGTCATTTGAGATCGTTTTGTTTCTAGTTTGAATTTTGGTTTCAGGGACCAATTAATGCATAAGAGACTAGCTTAAGTAAAACTAGCTCTGGAATCAGGTGAGACTGGTCTGTCTGGTTTTGGTGTGGCTTTACTTTAAATACTCAAGCAAGGGTGTTTATAGGGGACAGGAAGAGAGGAAAATTCCTGTTTTGTGTGCATATAAAAAGATATCAAATTTGGTTGATTAAAATGAGTTTGACTAAAACAACCAATTATCTTCTTTCACGGTTTTTGACCCAAAGATGTCTCAGTAACTCATTTGATCATACACTGTATACATAATTACTGCAGGCGAAAATGTTGATATAAACAAAGTAAAGCCGTTTAACATGTTTTAAAAGATGTTTTAGCTCCAAGTAGGTTTCCTCTCTAATGAATTAACAGATCATATTCAGTTTTTATTAACACATGCATGGCTTATATCCTCATATCATGCACAAAAGGATGTGCTGTTACAGGAAAAACAACCTCATTGTTAATTGTTTTGACTTTAAATTCTGTGGTTGATGAAATGAGTGATATTTAATACCAAACAAATTCTGAAAATAACTTGAGCATGAGGCACAGTAATCTAACATGCTTTTTATTCAGGTAACAATAAGTGAACTAAAGACAAAGTTTAAAAAGAAAACCTTGGAACATAAAAATGCGATTAACGATTTTTTTCATGGCCAGATTTTGAAGTGCGAATACAGTG
The DNA here is from genome assembly GCF_022655615.1 of Tachysurus fulvidraco. Classification (NCBI taxonomy): domain Eukaryota; kingdom Metazoa; phylum Chordata; class Actinopteri; order Siluriformes; family Bagridae; genus Tachysurus; species Tachysurus fulvidraco. The sequence continues at coordinate 15,966,569 of NC_062537.1, read as the reverse complement.
GACCATCTAATTCTAGTGCTTTTGTCAAAAGGCTTAAGTAACATGAAATGTGTTCATCAAAAGTACAAGAGCTACCCAAACTACCCAAAACACAAATCTCTAAGCCAATCTAATCTAAAATGCTGCATGGTTTCAACTGGCCAGCAGGATCTGAAACTATGTAAAGAAAAACACATTTCAGAAATACTTGACATTTTAAGTAAGATACTGCATAGTCATTGTCTCAGTGGTACGTGATTGAGAGTATCGTTGACATTTCATGTAAAAAAAAACCCCACTGAGAACACATTTGGCAAAACAGGAAGGCATACGCAAAATATCAGTCATTACCATTCAGCAAGCTGAGTCTTTCAAGGAGCCCCCAAGCACAAGACACCTGTTTTCTTTCCTTTAAAAGCAGAAATGAGGATTTTGTATTAAGCATAAAAGGTCCCAAACTTTTAAGGCATGCTTCCAAGCAAACAACGACAATGAGTATTCATCTTCGTTGAAATACTTTAGACATACAAAAACTCCCTTTTTCCTGTGGTGAAAAAACAAAAAACAAAGATCAGTCAGAAAACACTTGCACTTAAAATAAACTTGCTCAGTACAACAATACAAAGTAAACATCATGAATCATATGGCCTATTCAATGGCATCAGCTTTATTTGCAGCTAATCTAATAATTCCATCATATATACAGTGGGTATTTAGTCGGCCACCAATTGTGCAAGTTCTCCCACTCCACACAAAAATTATCATCATAGGTACACTTCAATTATGAGAGACAGAATGGGGGGGAAGAATCCAGGAAATGAAATTTTTAATGAATTTATTTGCAAATTATGGAAAATTACCATTCTTGTGATCATTTCTCATCTAAGTGGGAGAATTTGCACAATTATTGGCTGACTAAATACTTTTTTTCCCCCTGTAGGTGTTACTTGAAGATTTTGTGTGTGTCTGAATATTTTATTTGTCTCTAAATATTCAGGAAAATGGCAAATTAAAATGCCAAACCGTTTTTCTGTTTGTTTGTTTTTTAATATTTACAGGTGGTCAGACTTTTAAAAATGCTGCCCATTGTATTGGAAATCCTTTTTGACCATGGCTACGCATTCTTACTGGAAGTACATACAAAATCCGTCTAGATGTTTGGGTAGTCTTAAAGTGCTGAATGCGTTGGGAAAAGTAACTAAAATATTTGCATGCTACAAGCCAAATGTTTTAACTGTAATACAACAGACTCTGCAAAGGTTAGGGGACGTTAGGGCTAGGTGAAATAAAATATCACACATATCACACTTTTTTCCCCCCAGTTTGTGATTAGTATTTTTTACTGTTCTAAAACAATTTGCAATAGCACAGAAAAATCTAAGCACTCGCATGATCATCAAGAAATTATTTCCATCCCAGCTATTGCAAAGTGAGCAAGAGTGGATAATTCACCCTGCTCTCGAGGTGCAAATTATCTGCTACTATCTTTAATGCTGATTATGATGGGAAAAACAGCTAAATAAAAATGCATATTCAACTATAACAATGACATCTACAGAATTTATACAGATTAACAAATCTTGAATTATATGTATTCATAATATGGGTTTAATCGGAGTGTATGATTCCAGGTGTTATTCCAATTTCTAAGTTTGTAGGGAAAAAAAACCTTAAGACTCACTCATTCAGTTCACACATAGCTGTCCAGATGCATGTTTTATTCAACAGGGGATATGAAAATAGTTTATTACAGAAATCATTGCAAAATAAATTAAAAATACCTTTTATTGATGGTTTATCTTGTGTTGGAGTGAAGTGGTCACAAACCTATTTTTGTGTGAGATACATTTCCATTGTTTTTCAAGGCCTCCTTTTCCGCGTTAGTTTTTTCCCTAGGAGGACAGTTAGAAGTGAAAGTTGACACCAATGAATGTTCCCACGCTTTGAAATGAAAGTGAATTAATGCACTTGATTAAAAAAAATGTTCAGATAAAAATGTAGTCAAAGTAAAGATAAAAAATGTAGACAAAGTAAAAGAAAGACACTGCAGAGATCTTACCATATACGTTCCCTTCTCCTTTGCTGGACAAATGCTAGAGCAAACGCCAGGATAATAAAGGCAATGATGAAACCCAGGACTCCCAGTGTGAGAGGGACGGCTAGTCCTTCATTGACCGTTTCTTTGCACGAGTCTCCTCTGTAGCCCAGCATACACTTACAAACCTGCAATCCGTTCCGAATTACACAATCCCCAACATTATTACAGCGCTGAGCGCTGCATGTCAACAAGTTCTGACTCAGCGCTCCATCACCCAACAGGTTGTTGGAAAGATTAGGCATTGTTCACTTCTGCAAAGACAAAGCCATGTCATTTTATTAAGAATCACATCAGTCTTTACATTTCGCTTGAATATCTTAAGGTTTTGTGTGTGTGTCAGAGTGAGTTGTTGATAATTACATTGTAAAATATATAACTTTTTTGTATTAACATAATGTACAAGTAGTGGATAAAGAAAAAATAAATAAATACAAATCCGACAGACAAAAAGTCTTCTGTCCAGCTCTATTCACAATTTCTAATCACTTTACATAAAAGTCAAAGATTTTAAACTGATAATATTTGGATTGTTTACAATATTAAAACCGAGTTCTTATCTACATAGCAACATAAAGTTGGTGTAACTTAATATTTGAACTAGAAAGCATAACTAGTTAGAAAAAAACTTTACAAAACTTTACAAAATGATCATCTTAAAGATCTTTTTTTTATGCTGTGTGCAGTAGTCTGGTAACTAACTGACCTACTAAACTGCCCAGGTGTAAACACCACAAACATAATGATCTTGCATACTCACCGTTTCTCAGGTTATTATCCAAACTGAATGTAACTTCCAGGTAGAAGTTTTTAAACTTCTACCTTACAGGTTGTTTTAATGTGTCCACTGAATTTGTGCAATGCTGTGAAATAAACAGATCAACTAACGAGTTATGGGTTGAATATCCGGGAACAACAGGATGAGTGAAACCTTACCGCACCCTGTTCCACACTCAAGTACATACCTGCAATCACAGGTGAAAAAAATGCGCACTCGTACACGCATGCGCACTCGAACACACAGGGGGAACTATGAGAGAGAACTAGTAGTTTTATACACGACGCTGTTTAAATACGTTACGTTGATTAAATGTCTAATTAGTAAAATGAGCGTTTGAGTGTTGGGCTAATGGATGTAAGGACGTGGAACCACGTCAAGCAGAATTAACATGTTAGCATAAACCTGCTACATGACTACAGGCGATGTTTTTTATCTGCCAAACAAATCCATCTTATTCTTAACGCTTGTATATATTCTAAATCACCTCAAGACCATGCTAAAACTTACTGATTTTATTACAACCTTACAGATTGACTTCCTTGATCGGTTTTTACTGTCTTTCATGACCTTATTTACATTACAAGATTCATGTCAAAATAACATTTGGTATGGGTTTCAATTGCTAGAATAGATGTAGGAGTTATTTATCTTATTTGTCTCTTTCCAACAGGTGTGTACTTCAGAGATATTTGTAGTCGTGACTTCATATTTTCACAACATTTATGTACATGTACTATATAGCTATGTATGTTGACAGCTGTTAACATCCTGTTTGAAATGTAGTAGATATAGCCACTGCTCTACTAGCAATATATTGCTTCATGGCTGTGGAGATTAGCCCCTGAAGCCACAAGAGCATTAGTGAGAGACTGTGACCTTGAGAACAGTCAGCTTTCCACTTAATCCTAAGTGTTGTGAGGTCTGATTTTTTTCCCATGAATGTATCTCTCATTATGATCATGCACTGTCCACCCTTTCAGACTCTTCTGCCTCAACTTCACCATCAGAACATCTTGTAAATCATAGCCACCTTCATCAATGATATTTCATAACAAATTTCATACAATTCGAACCTCCAGTTGTCCATTATGTGATGGCAGCAGATACAGAGAGAAATGTGGGCACTGTCCTGTACCCTTATTAGTTTGTGTAGACATAGAGGTCATATCAAATCTCTTTCTACAGCATGAATAGTGACTTCCCATTAATGTACAACGTGTATGCACCTCAGAATTACTTTAAACATTGTTGTGTATTTGAAAGATCCAACTCATGAAAGATGTTTCAGGTGTGTCTATATGCATGGAGAGGTTTATTTTATTTTATTTTTTTTATTTGTTGACCATGCTTGAAAGAACAAAAAACCTCTGCATAGAGCGGTACTTGTGCTTTGCCTTATTTTTCAAATTAATCAACATGACAATTTGATTCTCTTCTTCCTCTTATGCCTAGTTTCATTTGTAAAATCTTACAATTTATAACTTATGAATTTTACGGTACAGCTTACTGCAGTTCACTATACTGTTCATGAAAAGGAAATCTATTTCTATTGATGAAAACTAGCCTCTCCTGCACCTGCTGTGGTAGGGTTACAATTGGACCGAAACCTAAGCACTGCCCGATTTTGTGCACTGCAATGAGGTTTGCCGGATCAAATAATTAAACAAGTGGGTATATTGGGGTAACTTGGTGAGTGAGTGTATTCAGGGCAATCACTTCACTCTGCTTGACCCTATTTCACAATTGAACTTTTATAGAGAGAATCTTTGTTGTGGCTATACTAGTACTTTAGTCAGGTTTTATGGATGGAAGTAATAGAATATATACTGAGCAATGTGTTTATCTTTAATCTGTCTGCGGTGGCCGTGTCGGAGAGTAACAAATCAGTCTGGACCCACAAAACAGGTCTAAAGTGCAACTGTAGTATGTTGAACAGGACAAACAAGATGCCAAAGTCTACACAACTGCAAGGTATGTTCACACCGTTTAATACTGCATAGGAAAAGGTCGAGTCAGCAGCTCAGTTGTCCAGGCCATTGAAAAGGAAAAGCAAGACAGTTTTTAACCCACTAACATTTATTTTAAATAAATCAACCAACAGGTGTTGCTTGTTCCTGTAGAGAGAGAAAAGGAAAAGGAAGAGCATAGTGATACATGTAGAATATCTAATACAGAGTCCAATAGATATACATTCTAAAGTTTAGGTTACTTTTAAATTTAAGCTTGAACTTGCTACCTCCATTGGGTTGTAGAGTTCATTTGAAAAGTTCTCAGAGCATGGTTCCTGTTCCTGTTCCTCCATGTCCTTCATGAGTGTTTCCTTATCCATGGGCTGGCCTCTTGATTTCCATCTTCTGCAAAAAAAAAAAAAAAAAAAAGGCAGGGATGAACCACATCAGTATTCAGACTAGTCTTCATCCACAGCCTGAAAATTCAAAAAAAAAATTCAGTAAACAGATGAGCATACTGACATACCTCCATTTTAAAACTGCCACAGCTGCAATAACTAGGCAGACAATAAAGATAACTGTAAGGACAACAGGAACACTACTGGATGCCTCATCCTGGCAGAACTGCCCACTGTAACCCTGCACACACTCACAGACTGCTTTCCCTTTTTGCATCATACAGCGCCCTTGGCCATTACAGAACTCAGAATTGCAGGACCTGCCAGCCATTGTGCCAACAAACAACTCATTTTCCTTAATGTGGCAGCCTTCTTCATCAGAGCCATCCTGGCAATCTGGGATTTGGTCGCAAAATCTGGTGGTGGAGAGGCACTTGTATTGGTCTCTGCAAGGCTTAGAGCCTGATGGACACTGTAATCCAGGAATACACTCGACATCATTTATGGTGATGTAGCCTTGTGTACAGCGGCATGTACGTCCCCCTGGGTATGCCAGGCACAAGTGGCTACAACCACCATTATTCTCTGCACATGGGTTGGTTCCTGATTCAAAGAGAAAAAAAAAGAACAATTAAATCAATGTCCATGTGACCAAAACAACTAATAGTTCTGAAGTGTCTACAGTAATTTGCAAAGTATGCATCTCGTTGTTGGACTAGTTCTACTGCTGTGTGGTCATGGAGTAAAAAGGAGAGGCCTGAAAATGTAGCCACTTAAACTGGTTCTGCAAGATAGCAGGTATCACATGACCTCACTTGTTCAAACAGTCCTCTGGGTGTAACTTGGAGAATAGCAGCAAGAAAAGATGCAGCAGAAGAGAAAGAAAGGACTAACAGAAATGCACAAATGAGATTACCTTTCTGGCTGTTTGTACTGTATGCCTTCACTGCTATTATGTTTGTTTGCACTTCAAACCACAACTTCTTGGGCTGTATGCCATCACTGTACCACACATTGGTTGTGCCTGCGAGGAAGTCATTAGAGTACAACTGAGAAATTTTAACCATCTCACACAAAGAAAAAACACAAAGAATCCCATCAGCTATAGACCATGTGTGCAACAACAGTTTCAAAAACACCATAATGCCATCTGCTGGAATAGAAATAAATACATAAAAATAAAATAAACTACCCAAAGTGAACTATAAGCAGATGCAGGCTTTACCATTGTACCGGGTGATCCAGAAGAGTACATTTTCACTTTGGGTTAAAGACACAATTAAAGGAGAGCCATTTCCAGATTTATATTCCCTGTAATTCGATCCATCAATGTTCACGGAGCAAATCACTTCAGTGGCTGTAAAAGGGAGAGGTAGTGGACTAGTTAAAAGAAAAAATAAAAGAATCTAACCAACAAATTACATGATCCAGGACACTGATGTATAAAAACAAACCATCCTGAGCAATATAGAAAATTTAGACATGGTCATGTTAAAAATTGTCTCATGAAATTAAGGAGGTTAACAGCAACACTGCAGTCCTTCACCTCTTGAAACTTACCAATATCGGCCCAATAAACTCTTGTACCCTGGCTTGAAAAAGTCAGAAAATTGGGAAGCTGAGATTTCTTCCAAAGCAACATTTGATTCTGGCCATCCATAGCAGCACAGTCCACCTGGGGCACAGCATCTTTCCCTAATGACCCAATGGCCGTGAAGCACATCCTGCCAGTGGGTGGGTGTAGGGCAATAGATGTGGCGTCCTGAAACCCAGCCTGCAGAACCATAGAAGTGAACTTCCCATCTGCTGATGTGACATAGATCTGAGGCTTCTTGCTGCTGCTCCAATACAAGTTGTGTGTGATCCAATCCACAGCCAGGGCAATCAACGCATCCCCTGGTAAATGCAACATAAGGCCCTCGTGTGTCCATGTGGACTCACCCAGTTTAATCTGAGCCACAGCTGCCTGGCTTACATCTGCCACATAGAGCATGTTGTCACTAAGAACCAAGTCCAGATCTGAGGCTTCATTTATGCCAGGGAGGGACTGGGCATTGTGGGCAGGCCACTGCTTTAGTCCAGCCTGCCCGTGCAGGTTTCCAGTGAAAACCTATACAAAGCAGAAGTTGTACTTTAAGAAATATTAATTGTAAAACATGGTACAACTGTAAGACTAACATTTCATACCATCTTTTAAAGCAATAGCCTTTTTTCCAATTCAAGTTTATTTGTATAGTGCTTTTTACAATATTGTCTCAAAGCAGCTTTACAGAGCAAAAGTTAAAACATTTTTAATACCTTTGTGAGTCTAGTAGGAGAAAGAAGCAGAAGGAAGGAATTGGAAGAGTTCTCAGGTGAGCTACAGGTCAATCCATCCTCAGCCAACAGCAGTCCTGCTGGGCAACGACATAATGCACGGATGCCTGGGGCTAGCACACACATGTGAGAACATCTGAGTCTCTCACAGGGGTTAACCACATTATACTGCACAAGGGGGTGGACAACCTGGAATAAAGGAACAAAGTCTTAATTTTAAAAAATATACATTTAATATAGAAATCAAGTTATTAATTTTCCAACCATGTAAGGGAGATAAATTGCTTACTTTGAGCCCAAATGGTTGGCCAGGTCTTTTAAGAATAACTTTGCGGTTCTTGCCAGTGATTTTGTGAGCGCCATGGATGGCCAGTCGCTCAGTGTCAGACCAGTAAACCAGGTCATTAAACACTGCCACAGAGAAAGGGCTTGAAGTCTCGGTCAACTGCAGCATCTTCACACAGGGAAGGAGGTAAATAATTACTTGCCAGCTGATAGCACAAAGTGGTACACATTGAAAGTTTTAGGTTCAAATACACAGGCCACCTTTCTTAGAGAGTTTTCCTAAAACCATAAGTCTTGCAAAAGAGCTTTTAAGTCTTTGGACATTATGCATCAAGTGAGAAGTTAAACTTCATTTACCCTGATATCCTCGCCATTCATTGTGGCTGAACCTATGCACTTTAGCTTCTCATCTACCCAGTAGATTCTGTCGGTCACAATATCCACAGCTAAGGCTACAGGCCAACTTAAACCATGGCTGAGCAGCACATTCCTCTCTGAACCGTCCATGCCAGCTTGCTCAATCCGAGACTCCTTCCCAATCTCTGACCACAGCATTATCCTAGAAAGATATGAATAAAGCTGTTCTCAAAAACAGCTCCTGAATTCTTGAACAAATTATAATCAAATCTCTTTACAAGTGCAACTGCAAGAAAAATAGCTCACCCTTTCTGAGGCAGAAGCACCAGAGAACGAGGCTGCTCCAGGTCTTCATCTAGAATCACAGTTACTTCTTGTCGCTTCACTACACGGTCACTAATCCTTACAGCTAAAATCTGGCCAGCAGCTCCATCCACCCAGTACAGGTTTCCTGCAACCCAGTCTACTGCAATCGAGTCGGTTTTCACATCTATTTAGGTAGAAGAATTTTGTGGACAGATTAAAGAAAATATCTATACATAAATCAGTTTGAAGACTGATACTGGTTTAACAATGGCAAGAACATTGTTAAATTCACCAACAACTCTGCCCTCATTTATTGAACAGAAAAGAAACTACTCATTAAATTGCATCATATTTCAAACCTTTAACAAGTGTCCTGATCTGGCCCTTTTCTCCATGCACTGCATATTTGATGCTTTCCTCCTGCAGACAGACCCAGAACACCCGCTGTTCTCTCAAGTCATAATCCAGAGAAAAGATTGGTTTCTGGCCTGGGGGAAGTAGCATCTGCATGTTGCTGCTCCTCAGGCCTATAAACAGCACCTCATACTGAACTGATGCCAACAGACTAGGCTCCTCTGCAAGTAAGGAAGAGAAGGAATATTCACTATATATTGGGTACAAACGATTTTGCAATAGATATAACTGCGTGTGAATTTATTACAGAATCACAAAGGCGAGACAATTCAGTCCATTGAAGATCAACTGTACATACTTGGTGCCTTACAGCTGTTGCCGTCTGGCTCCAGTATAAAACCTGGAGGACACTGACATATGTAGGATCCATGGATGTTCATGCAACTGTGGCTGCAGACAGGAGGCTGAATTTCTGTACATTCATCTATGTCCACACAGGATATTCCATCTTCCTGGATCCTGAAGCCCGTTTGACACCCACACCTCTGAAAGTTGAAGAAAAAAAAGCCAAACAAATCTGAACACACTTCCTTAACTATATAATATCTTAAAAGGCTGCCCAGTTCATATAATTACCAGTTTTAGCTTTAACTTAATGCTAGAGTGCTAGGTAACATTAAAAAGCTAGTTATTTAAGAAAAATTACTTTTTAAAATTAATTGCATCTTGAAATGTTCCCAGAACTGGCACTGGAATAATTTTATACCTGAAATAAAGCCACCCTGCATAATAGACTGGCTTCAACGTTTATTTCCAAAACAAATTTAAAATGTATGCATGTAAATATATAGGGAAGTTAGAATGACTTACCGCTCCTTGGGGCGTGTTGACACAGATGTGCTCGCATTGACGTGGGTGTGGGCTGGAGCAATTGTTGCCGAGACACCCTGGGCCTTCATCGGACTTATCCAGACAGTTAGCAATGCCATCACACACCAGCTTGAAGTCCAAACACTCCTCACTGCCACACTTGAACATGTTCAAGGGGCATTTCACCGGGCCACCTAAATCCAAATGCAATGTGTATGGTTAAGTTCTTTTGCAACAGACACACTTACATTAGAACAGCTATCCAAAATTATTCCACTCCAATACAAAATCAGATAAAGTCCAGTACATGAAAATATTACAGCTAAGCATGCATGTTAAAAGCTACCATTACTACTAATCACTATACATCTTAATACAAATGAAGCATCTTTTAAATGTGTACTCACATCCAGCTTCATCACTCTGGTCTTTACAGTCCTTAACTCCATCACATCTCCAAAATGTAGGAATGCACTGATCCTTAGATGCACAAGACCACTGGAACATTCCACATTTCATGGGGGAGGACATGCAGCTCTAGAAGGGAAAAAATAAATAAATAAATAAAAAGGATCTATAGGAGATCTGAGCATCATTTCCCATTGATCTGATTTATGTTTTTTATTACGCAAGCAGACAATTACAATGTTTACAGAAGAGAAATTAGATGTAAAATACAAATACAAAGACCAACAAAACGCATGCGCGTGTCTGATTAATCTGATTAAAAACACAAAACAATCTGACACCTGTTCATCAGATCCATCACTACAGTCTTTGTCTCCATCACAGAACCACTCTTTCACCAAGCAAACATGGCTATTGGGGCAGCGCAGCTCTAGGGGGCAGTGTGGAGGTTTACGACAGTTCTTCTCATCAGACTGATCATGACAATCTGCATGACCATCACAACGGACACTTGCAGATACACACTGCCCGCTGGCACATTGAAATTGTCCACGTGAACATTCTTCCTTTCCTAAAACAAACAAATTTGACACGCATTACACCCAATCTGTTACCAAGATAATTTATATTAAAAAAAAAAAAACAAACCCACACAACCAAGCACTCACCACAGCTTGTCTCATCCGTGCCATCTAGACAGTCCCTCTCACCATCACAAAGGAAAGTTTCAGGGATGCAGCGGCTTCTGTTATCACAGTGATGGCTACAGGATTCAGACAGTTTAAAACAATTCATTTCATCAGAGCGATCCTGACACTGAGGAGTCCCGTCACACACCTGCTTCTTGTCAATACACATCTTCCCATGAGCACATTGGAATTGGCCTGCAAGTATTTAAGAGGGAAAGGGAAGAAAAATTGCAGAATGCAATCACTATTTACTTTTTTGTAAACCAATACAAGGTCATCAGCCTCTTCTCAATTCCTACTTTTTTTACACTGCCGTTCACAGTCCTTCTCATCAGACCCGTCTTTGCAGTCTCTCTCCCCATCACACACGTGGCTGTAAAGGATACATTCACTTCCATCCCTGCATGGTTTGAAGCCTAGCGGACATTTCAGGGATGAAGTACCTGCTGCATTTTTGTCACCCTTGTCTGTAAAATACATTCAAACATTGCAGCAGGTTGCAGAATACATTGATAACAGCAAAAAAAAAACAAAAAAACCCATACAGCATTTCTTTTCATCAAAGCCATCTTTACAGTCCATTTGTCCATCACAGAACTGCTGGCTGGTCAGGCACACCGTTCCCTCATCACAGTGCAGAGGACATGTAGGACATTGTGACTCATCTGAACCATCAGAACAGTCAGAGCGACCATCACACACCAGGGCTCGTTCAATACACTTCCTTTTGTTCTTACACAGGAAGTGGGCTACACAGAGGAGGAGGAAGTTAGAAATTTGAATAGGAACCAGTTTCACAGGTGTGATGTATTCACATATTACCTGGATCTGAACAGACATGTAAACACTGAAGCTCATCAAACCCATCAGGACAATCCAACATCCCATCACACAGCTGAGACTCACTGATGCATAGCGAAGTGCCTTCACACATTACTGAGGGGCTTTTACAGACTGGTGCAGAAGTTGTTTCAGCAGGAGCTACAGGAACAACTGGGGGACCCAAATACAGCAAATTAAATAGAGGAGATACCAAACAAAATGCCTAGATGTTATGGTAAAAGTTGCTGATTAGTACATTTGCGTCTACAGTCGTCCTCATCTGACCCGTCCTTGCAGTCCTTTTCACCATCACACACATGAGTGTAGAGGATACACTCACTTCCATCACTACATGGTTTGAAACCCACAGCACATTTCAGAGATGACTTTCCTGAAGATTTCTTATCACCCTTACCTATAAAATACAAAAGTCAGGAAAAATATTTAATATGTAAATCAAATTAATCTATTAAAAAGGTACTTATAACTGAAGTACTAATGTTGCTAATCTGTAAACAGTCTTAAACTTCAGCCCTTGTGCCATTCAGTGCAACCAATAAAGAATAGTATACAAGTGTTAATGCCACAAGCAGCATTTTAAACACAGCTCCACAAGGGACATACTGGTTGAAATGTGCCATAATATGGTGTTAGATTTAAAAGCCTTAGAGAATTGCAAAAAAAAATATTGCAGTAGTGCATGACCATTGCCAAATGACCTTGAATTACAAAAATGTATTTTGTTCCTGAATCAAATCTAATTTAAAAAAACAAAACAAAAGCATCACAGAGGGCAAAAGAATTACCCTTCTCCATAGTAGAAAACATTGTTTGCACAAATCTGTTGTGTTTTGAACACAAACAGCACTTACTACAGTCTGCCTCATCAGTGCCATCTACACAGTCTCTCTCCCCATCACACAGGAAGTTATCAGGGATGCAGCGAGTCTTGTTGTCACAGCGATGGCTACAGCTCTTGGTCTGTGTAAAGCAGTCCATTTCATCAGAGCGATCTTGACACTGAGGAGTCCCATCACACACCTGCTTCTTGTCTATGCACATCCTCCCATGAGCACATTGAAACTGCCCTGGGGGAAAATTGCACAAAGGCATGATAAACATATGCTGTTATAGAATTGATTTAAACAGATGTTTATATACACTACCTGATCTACACTGATATTGGCAGTCTTCTTCATCAGAGCCATCTTTACAGTCCACCTCTCCATCACATACGTGACTGTAGAGCACACATTCCTTTCTGTCCTTACAAGGTTTCCAGCCCAAACGGCACTTTACTGGACCAGTGATATTAGGCTTTACAGACACAGTGGAACATCCCTCCTCATCAGAGCCATCAGTGCAGTCAGAACGACCATCACAGACCAAACCACTCCCAACACACTTCCTCCTGTCCTTACACAGAAAGTCACCTAACATTGAATAAAACAAAAACAAATCAATAAAATGCATCACACTTCCTAAATTTGTAATGGGATGGATTTCAACCAAGACCAACAATTTCAGCACCTCTTTTTGGACATCTTTTGATGCAAGATTCTTCATCAAAGCCGTCTGGACAGTCACGCTTTCCATCACACAGTTTAGTTTGAGAGATGCACAGTTTTCCGCCTTGACACAACACAGAAGGTGCATCACAGCTTCTCAGCTGTGGAGGATAACCTAAAGAAGAGGATATTAATTTCATATTAATAAAAACAAGCAAACAACTTATGGGTGGAAGTACATCTGTTTTTGCCTGATCATGCATTGATACCAATAAAGCTAAGGGAGTACTGCAAGCAAGCAATTTCTTTCAAACATTTGCTCGTGTACAAAAAAACCCTACACACCATTAATAAGACAAACTAATTGTTTGGAGATGATCATGAATGTGTTTTATTTAACATGCTGTTGCATAGCCAATCTAGAATAAGAACCAAGCATAATTTGAAGCTTTTACCACAGTCTGCTTCATCAGTGCCATCTACACAGTCTCTCTCTCCATCACACAGGAAGTTTTCTGGGATGCAGCGAGTCTTATTGTCACAGCGATGGCTACAGCTCTTGGTTCGTGTGAAGCAGTCCATTTCATCAGAACGATCCTGGCAATGTGGCTTACCATCACACACAAGGGTAGCGTCAATGCACATCCTTCCATGCGCACACTGAAACTGCCCTAGAAATGGTTTAGAGGAGAAAATCTGTTTAGGTAAGAACCAGAGATCAAGAGATATCAAATTTTGCTCCACGTTTTCTTACCAGCTTTGCAATCAACATCACAGCCCTCCTCATCAGACCCATCTTTGCAATCCGCCTCTCCATCACACACATGACTGTACAGGATGCAGTCACTGCCATCCATACAGGGCTTTAAACCCAAACGGCACTTTACGGGAGCCGCTCCAGAGGTATAAGCAGCCACGGTTGGACAGTCCACCTCATCAGAAGCATCAGTGCAGTGCACACGTCCATCACAGACCAGTTTCCCGTTGATGCATCTTCTCCTATCTTTACACAAAAAGTCATCTAGAAGAGAACAGATTCCATTTTATGATGGGACTCTTCAGATTTGTTTTTTTTAAGCATGTTTGGGTGGGGTGTTTAAATCTTACTGCCATTAGAAGGACAGCTCTGAAGGCATGGTCTTTCGTCAGACCCATCGGCACAGTCCTTTCTGCCATCACAGAGTTGACTCCGGGAGATGCACTTTGGGGTTGCCAGACATGGTATAAGTGGAGTTTTGCAGCGAGAGGGTGGTCCAAGGTTGCCTGCTCAAAATGAAGTAGTAGAGAGGAGTGTAAAATTTTTTAAACTCAGCGTTTATGGAAGAGGTTTTGCAAATGTGTCACCCCCCCCCCCATTTACATTTTAAGTTGTAGAATCAAATTCCTAATGCACTTTGCTCAAATTCTTTGAGTATTTAATATAGGAAAATTCCACTAAAACACTAATAGTCTATTAATAAGCAAGATCATTCAAATAAGCCTGCAGATCTTCTCACGGTGAAGACTTGACCCCTTATCACCATCAAGGTCATAAAGTTGACTTACCACAGTCAGTTTCATCTGATCCATCCCAGCAGTCCCTGATCCCATTGCAGATAAAAACCTCTGGAATACAGAGACTGTTTTGATCACAACGCAGCGCACAGCTTCTTGTCGGCTTCCAGCATGTTGCTTCATCGGAGTTATCTGGACACTGCGGAATCCCATCACACACCTGCTTTCGGTCAATGCACTTTCTGCCATGACTACACTGAAACTGACCTGGATAATCAAATACATTGAAATTACTTGAGCAAGGATTCTGATAAGTGGTTAAGAGAACTTGAACAAATACAGAGACACTCGATTACAGTGAATCAACACAAGTTCTTTACATCTGACCTGGATTACACTGAAGGTCACATCCCTCTTCATCAGAGCCATCCTTACAGTCAATCTCTCCATCACACACATGGGTGTTCAATACACAGTCCCTAGCATCTTTACAGAGCTTTGAGCCTAAACGACACTTTAAGGCTGCTGCTTCTTTTGGCATTGCAGCAGCAGAACATTCCATCTCATCAGACCCATCAGAGCAGTCGGAGCGTCCGTCACACACCAGATATCGCTCAATACACTTCCTCCTGTTCTTACAGAGGTAGTCACCTTGAAAATACAGTAAAGTGTTACTCCCATATGGTCTGCTAACTAAGACAGGTAAAAACAATAAGAGTGCACATTACCTATCTTCAGACACGAATCTATACAAGAGAGCTCATCAGAACCATCAGGACAATCCAACTTTCCATCACAGAGTTGAATTGGAGACATACATGAGGCTGTGCTTTCACACAACACTGAAGGGCTTCTACAGTCTGGAGGGTGAGCTGATAAATCTACTGACCCTACTTCAGAAGAGGCCTTTCTGTTCATCGTAGATCCATGATTAGTAGCTGTAAAGATAAAGATCTGATAAGGTACATCCATTTATCACTGCATGATAATACCCAATACTGTCCTCACCCTGTGTCAGAATACCTGTACTTCTCTGTACCTACTGTATGGCTTGTCTCAACCGTAGACAGTGCTCGATTATTCTGATGCTCTACTTTTAGCTTTACTTGACCTTGTCATGTACCAAACAGTTCATATCCTTTGATACATTGGATAAATATCATAATGACTGTCCTGAACTTTGAGGTCATTCACAAATACGCTTACCTTTAAAGTCTATTCAACACTATTGTAAATGCAGAAACATCCTCTAAACTGATTTATTTTGATAGTGTGGTTATGACTGATACAGCTAAAACTCACAGCAATCTGCTTCATCAGTGCCATCCACACAGTCTCTCTCCCCATCACACAGGAAGTTATCAGGGATGCAGCGAGTCTTGTTGTCACAGCGATGGCTACAGCTCTTGGTTTGTGTAAAGCAGTCCATTTCATCAGAGCGATCCTGACACTGAGGAGTCCCATCACACACCTGCTTCTTGTCTATGCACATCCTCCCATGAGCACATTGAAATTGCCCTGGTGTATTACAAAGGAGAAAAGTGTTTTACAGCAAACATGGCACACCAAAATTAAAATAAGAGGCTGTTGCAAGTTTACTGAGGCTGTTTACCTTTTTTACATTGCCGTTCACAGCCCTTCTCATCTGATCCATCCCTGCAATCCTTTTCCCCATCACACAAATGACTGTAGAGGATACATTCACTTCCATCCCTGCATGGTTTGAAGCCCAGAGGACATTTTAGAGATGCAGGTTCTGCCTTTTTGCCAGCCTTATCTACAAAGTGCATCGAGAAGAGACAGGAAGGGAAAAAAAACCCAAACTTTGTTTAAAGATAATTAACAGAGACAATTAACTGGACTAATTTATTACAACAGAACTTACAGCAGTTCCTCTCATCCAAGCCATCTTTACAGTTCATTTGTCCATCACAGAACTGCTGGCTGGTCAGGCACACCGTTCCCTCATCACAGTGCAGAGGACATGTAGGACATTGTGACTCATCTGAACCATCAGAACAGTCAGAGCGACCATCACACACCAGGGCTCGTTCAATACACTTCCTCCTGTTCTTACACAGGAAGTGGCCTAAACCAAGTAAACAGGGAAACATTAGAGATTTGATGTGAAGCTGTAGCATTGTTTCAAACACTGCATTAACACATTACCTGGATCTGAGCAGACATGTAAACAGTGAAGCTCATCAAACCCATCAGGACAATCCAACACCCCATCACACAGCTGAGTCTCACTGATGCACAGTGACGTGCCTTCACACATTACTGAAGGGCTTTTACAGGTTGGTTTTGGAGTTGTTTCAGCTCTAGGAGCCACAGTAACAGAAGCTGGAAACAAAGCAGTCATTAAAATGTATCCGATACAATATGAAATCAGAATTTTTTAGGAGGGAGTGTGTGTATTTACGACCGCGTCTACAGTCCTCCTCATCGGACCCATCCTTGCAGTCCTTCTCTCCATCACACACGTGACTATAGAGGATACACTTACTTCCATCCCTACACGATTTGGAGCCGACAGCACATTTCAGAGCTCCTGTATCTTTGTTATTCTTGTCTGTAAAATGTATTCAGAAATGAATAAGCAGTGTAGTTTGTCAGTAGCTGCAAAGATAAGGATCTTATTTCACATCTCAATTACATTTTTCATGCAGTGATTTCTGTTTTCCCTTTGTCAGGATGTGCATGTTCTACTCCTACTGCTTCTTTCAGCCTACCAATCTGACCAATTCATCCTAATGCACTACTCGGAGCTTTCAGAACATCACACTTGCTATTGATGTTCAAAATCAAATGTTGACTAATCCAAAATAAATAAAAAGTTTTAGCAGAACATTACAGTACACCAGAAAATGAAAGTATAGACTACAAGATGACGATACAGAAATCACTCACTGCAATCGGCTTCATCAGTGCCATCCAAACAGTCTCTCTCCCCATCACACAGGAAGTTATCAGGGATGCAGCGAGTCTTGTTGTCACAGCGATGGCTACAGCTCTTGGTTCGTGTAAAGCAGTCCATTTCATCAGAGCGATCTTGACACTGAGGAGTCCCATCACACACCTGCTTCTTGTCTATGCACATCCTCCCATGAGCACATTGAAACTGCCCTGGTGTATGGAAAAACAGGTGAGGAGAGGAAAAAAAACAATTAACTACCAAACTTGATATGCTTGGCATATTAGTCAAAAATTGCTTTAAAAAATTATAGAACTAAAGTTATAATCAGCAAATACCTTTTTTACATCGCCGTTCACAGCCCCTTTCATCTGACCCATCCTTACAGTCCTTTTCTCCATCACAGAAGTGACTGTAAAGAACACACTCACTTCCATCTCTGCATGGTTTGAAGCCCAGAGGACATTTAAGGGGCAAAGATTTTTCAGCCTTTTTGCCAGCTTGATCTACAAAATGCATTCAGAAAATCAACCTTTCACATGTTCAGTTAATTACTGTTAAGTAAATTCATTTATTACAGCAGAACTTACAGCAGTTCAGCTCATCCAAGCCATCTTTACAGTCCATTTGTCCATCACAGAACTGCTGGCTGGTCAGGCACACTGTCCCCTCATCACAGTGCAGAGGACATGTAGGACATTGTGACTCATCTGATCCATCAGAACAGTCAGAGCGACCATCACACACCAGGGCTCGTTCAATACACTTCCTTTTGTTCTTACACAGGAAGTGGCCTAAACCAAGTAAACAGGGAACCATTAGAGATTTGATGCGAAGCAGTAGCGTTGTTTCAAACACTGCATTAACACATTACCTGGATCTGAGCAGACATGTAAACAATGAAGCTCATCAAAACCATCAGGACAATCCAACACCCCATCACACAGCTGAGTCTCACTGATGCACAGTGACGTGCCTTCACACATTACTGACGGGCTTTTACAGGTTGGTTTTGGAGTTGTTTCAGCTCTAGGAGCCACAGTAACAGAAGCTGGAAACAAAGCAGCAGTCATTAAAACGTATCTGATACAATATGAAAATTTTTAGGAGGAGTGAGTGAGGGTATTTACGACTGCGTCTACAGTCCTCCTCATCTGACCCGTCCTTGCAATCCTTCTCTCCATCACACACATGAGTGTAGAGGATACAAGCACTTCCATCTTTGCATGGTTTGAAGCCCACAGCACATTTTAGAACTCCTGTATCTTTGTTACCATTGTCTATAAAATACAAAATCAGAAATTTACCCACAGTTTTGAAATAAATTAAAAAAATAAATAAATAATTAAAACCCCATACAGCAGTTCCTCTCATCCAAGCCATCTTTACAGTCCATTTGTCCATCACAGAACTGCTGGCTGGTCAGGCACACCATCCCCTCATCACAGTGCAGAGGACATGTAGGACATTGTGACTCATCTGAACCATCAGAACAGTCAGAGCGACCATCACACACCAGGGCTCGTTCAATACACTTCCTCTTGTTCTTACACAGGAAGTGGGCTACAAAAAATAAATAAATAAAAAAAGTCAGAAACTTCTATGGGAATCAGATTCAGAGGTGTGCTGCATTAACACATTACCTGGATCTGAGCAGACATGTAAACAGTGAAGCTCATCAAACCCATCAGGACAATCCAACACCCCATCACACAGCTGAGTCTCACTGATGCACTGTGACGTGCCTTCACACATTACTGAAGGGCTTTTACAGGTTGGTTTTGGAGCTGTTTCAGCTCTAGGAGCCACAGTAACAGAAGCTGGAAACAAAGCATCAGTCATTAAAATGTATCTGATACAATATGAAAAAAATCTTTAGAAGGAGTGTGTATTTACAACTGCGTCTACAGTCCTTCTCATCTGACCCATCCTTGCAGTCCTTCTCTCCATCACACACGTGACTGTTGAGGATACACTTACTTCCATCTCTGCATGATTTGGAGCCGACAGCACATTTCAGAGCTCCTGTATTTTGGTTATTCTTGTCTGTAAAATGCATTCAGAAATTTATAAGCAGTGAAGTTGTCTCAGTAGCTGTAAAAAACAAATGCAAGATAAATGTGATAATCTGTTCTCTCCCTTTGTCAGGGTGTACACGTTCTACTCCTGCTTTTACTCTTATGGCTCCTTTCAGCCTACAAAGCTTCCCAATTTATCCTAATGCTCTACTCACAGCTTTCGGAACATGCCACACCTTACGTTCTCAAGTTTGTCATTTACTTCATGGGACAATAAATGGTAAGTGTAACTACACACGTGGGACCATCAACTGTTTTTGCTCATCATAGAAGTAACTCAACATGCTCATCCTTTCAAGACTCGTGGATCAGCATTATCCTCAAAACAACCCCACTGACAAACTCAGATTTAGGCCCCGTTCACACTACAGGCACAGTAAAAGTGGCCAAAATCCGATATTTTGGGGTCAAGTGACCAGGTCAGACTTCTTCAGGAGTAGTGTGAACACTCAAATCTGGCCCAGATCTGATTTTTTCAAATCAGATCTGGCCCACTTCCATATGTGGTCCTGACTCAGACCCAAATCTGAGTTTTTCCCAATGTGACTGC
The DNA here is from genome assembly GCF_022655615.1 of Tachysurus fulvidraco. Taxonomy (NCBI): domain Eukaryota; kingdom Metazoa; phylum Chordata; class Actinopteri; order Siluriformes; family Bagridae; genus Tachysurus; species Tachysurus fulvidraco. The sequence continues at coordinate 15,946,413 of NC_062537.1, read as the reverse complement.
AGTGTAAACAGCCAAGGTGGATTTGATGCGACTTTTACGTCAATTTACATCGACATTAATCACAATTATGAGCCGGCGGAAACGTGACTGGTAATGTTTGTGTTGAGTTATATAAAGTGGTTACGTGAACCAGCTCATAATGTTTGCATTGAATACATCACATTATAGCATTACATGATGTTTTCTTGCACCAGATGATACAATACTTCATAACCTTGCTAACTTTTTAGCACAACGGCGTGCTGCGTGTGACATCGTTATTGTTCGTTTTCACATGCGGTTCAGTTCGAAACAGCAAACATTTCACACTAGTATCTGATACAGGCCACATTTTAAAAAGGTAATGTGAACAGCCAAACAAAAAAAATCAGATCTGAGCAAAATATACGAATTGAGCATCAAGACTTGCAGTGTGAACGTGGCCTTAATCACTGGATTATTCAACATAACAGTACAACAGAAAATATTAGACAAGATGACAATACAGAAACACTCACTGCAATCTGCCTCATCTGTGCCATCCACACAGTCTCTCTCCCCATCACACAGGAAGTTATCAGGGATGCAGCGAGTCTTGTTGTCACAGCGATGGCTACAGCTCTTGGTCTGTGTAAAGCAGTCCATTTCATCAGAGCGATCTTGACAGTGAGGAGTCCCATCACACACCTGCTTCTTGTCTATGCACATCCTCCCATGAGCACATTGAAACTGCCCTGGTGTATGGAAAAACAGGCAAGAGAGCGAGGAGAAGAGGGGAATTAAAAAAAAAAAAAAAGTCATAAGCAGCTGTCAGTCATTAACATTTAAAACAATAAGCTACCTTGAACAACTTTATGCTTGGCATATTAGTCAAAAATTACTTTAAACAATAGTTATAATTTCAGCAAATACCTTTTTTACATCGCCGTTCACAGCCCCTCTCATCTGACCCATCCTTACAGTCCTTTTCTCCATCACAGAAGTGACTGTAAAGAACACACTCACTTCCATCTCTGCATGGTTTGAAGCCCAGAGGACATTTCAGGGCTGCTGCTTCTGTAGCCTTTTTGCCATCTTGATCTACAAAATTCATTCAGAAAATCAACCTTTCACATGTTCAGTTACTGTTAAATAAAATTTAATAAAACAGAACTTACAGCAGTTCCTCTCATCCAAGCCATCTTTACAGTCCATTTGTCCATCACAGAACTGCTGGCTGGTCAGGCACACCGTTCCCTCATCACAGTGCAGAGGACATGTAGGACATTGTGACTCATCTGAACCATCAGAACAGTCAGAGCGACCATCACACACCAGGGCTCGTTCAATACACTTCCTTTTGTTCTTACACAGGAAGTGGGCTACACAGAGGAGGGGGAAGTTAGAAATTTAAATAGGAAACTTTCAGAGATGTGCTGTATTCACATATTACCTGTATCTGAGCAGACATGTAAACAGTGAAGCTCATCAAACCCATCAGGACAATCCAACATCCCATCACACAGCTGAGATTCACTGATGCATAGTGACGAGCCTTCACACATTACCGAAGGGATTTTACAGGCTTGTTCAGGACTAGTTTCAACTCTAGGAGTCATATTGACAGGAGCTAAAAAGAAAGGAAAAACCGACATGCTAAGTTTAAGTGAACGAAATACTGCGCACACACAATAGCCTGTGGTACAGTATGCACAACAGTGCGTCTTTACACAAAACCGAGGGCCTCTTACATTTCACTTCTGGAGCAGACACTAGTGCATCTGTGGAAAGAAAGATGGGCACATGGGGGTGGGGGGAGAATTAAAGCAGCACTACACAGATTAAAATATGTATAGAACAATACTTACTGTGTACAAAATAAAGTTGTATAATATAAATTATAACCAAATGAGTGGGGTACTGCACCAGTTTTCAGGTGACAAAGCTTTGGTAATACTTTTGAAATGGAAATGATTAGCTGTATAGAATAAAATCTGAGTTAATGACAATCTATATTGGGTTTATTTAAAAAAAAAAAAAAAAAAAATTACAGACCTTGTTGAAATTCATTCAGAGCTATGGTTATTTCAACAATGTCACTCTCCACAGCAACAGCATTCACATGTGATCCATCTTGCCGCTTCCACACCGTGATGACATCATTGAGCACAGTCACAATATAGGGCTCATAGGCAGCTGCAATCAAGCCTGGAAAAGTCCATCTTTTACCAGCAGAGTATTTTCTCATTTTTGTTAGACTCAGTACTTGCAGTTCTGAAAAGGGCACAAGAGATTTTGTTTGTGCTAACTTCATGACAAAAACTTGCATGTGCCAATATGTAAAGTCAACATATTTTTTTAAATAAAAGACTACAGACCATTCTCTGAGTTCCAAAGAAAGCTACGAGCTTTCCTGTCCAATACAATGCGGTTGACACTTTTGTCCACTGAGCTGTAGATCGCTTTTGCATTTCCACCCAACAGGCCTAGCTTCATGTTAATGATCTGACCGTCCTCCAGCCAATACAACTGACCTTGTTGCCAATCCACAAGCAAGTCATCGATCTCACCACTTGCCTGGTACAACTGGTTTGAAATGCTCTGATCAGGGAAGCTAATATGGGTGGCACCCACAGAAAGTTCATCACAGGACACCCAAAACAAGTTTCCAGTCTTCTGGTCAACCCGAACAGTGCACACTTTAGAAAACAAACCCAGTCAATAAACTTTTCAGATTTAGAATAATATGGACAAGTAGAACACAAATCCAATTTACCAGGCTTCATGGTTGGTATATATTCAGAGCGGCCTTCTCTGAGCAATCGGGCCTTCACGTGGCCTGTCAGGTTGGCCCAAATAACCCATCCTCTCTTCCAGTCCACGTCAAAGGTCTGAATGTTGTCATCAGATAAGAGTATAGATTTTATAGGACCGTCCGTTGTATACTCCAGCGTGTATACACTTGTGGGTGTCGCATAAGCAAGTTTAAAACCTAAGAGGTAAATTAAAGTTATTTTTAAATAAATTAATGTGACTCATGGTACAAGGGTGAGAAAAGTAATGGCTCAAAACCATTTAATACTTAAATATTGTAAAATGTTATGATTTAACCCTTCTGCAACATTTGCAAAACAGTACCCTTTCAAAAACACACGTGTTAAATTTGTACACAGAAATTAAGACCTGGCGAAAATTCTAAAAGCATCTCTCCAAAGTATGTCAAGTAATGGATTGTCACAAATCATTCAAATGGCTGAAACACAAAGATATGAGGAAACTAGGCCTCCTAAATGTACAATGACATCACAAAGTACACATAAGGGTTAACTGCAGTGGTTAACACACAATTCCCACAACATACGTTCACATGAACCACTTTGCACAGGAAGTTTTCCCTCTGAGCAAGAGCAGGTGAAACCAGCAGGGTTGTTTAGGGAGGGCATGCAGAGTACACAGCCTGACTTTCTACATGGGGAAACACCTGTGGTAAACAAACACTGTTACAACACTTGCACACATTCAAATCATGTGCAGCAAACTACAAGTGAAGCAGACATACCTTGAGGCTGCTGGAGTTCATGATAGACCATTATGGATGATGGCTCCCCCTTCAGAACAAAACTCTTCTGACTAGGCTGGTTATCTGGAGCTTGCCACAAACGCCTGTCATCAGCCCAGTAGAACCAGCTATTAAACACAGCCAGATTCTGACCAGTCCGTCCATTAAAGAGTTCTCGGAAGGTGTACCGTCCTGTACCATCAACCTTTACAGTCTCAACTGACTGCAATGTTAATTGAAACACCAGAAGACATTGTTAAAAACATACTTGGACAAATCAAACCAGTTTGTACAGGCTTTCCATAATGGGAGGTATTTATATAATTACTTAAATAGCAAGGTCTCTTAATTAACTCGTGTAAAATAACGTGACTAGAGACTATATACACTAGCATGAACACAGCCCACAATCTTATTGCATCGTCGTCTTTCAAAAGTCATTTAAATAAATCTGAGTCATTAGAACAAGCCCCTACCTTTCTAAAATCACTTAACCAATACAACCTTCGTGCCGCCACATCTAACGTAAGGCCCCTTGGTAACTGTGCAGTGACCACAACTAGCGAGGTCCTCAAGAAGCCATCCATCCCAGCTCTCTCAATAGTCATTACGATGTTTGGTCCCTTATTAATCCAAAACATGGTGCTACAAAAACAGAAATAAAGATGAAATCATCATATACTTCTACTGTACGTGTCCATATAAAAAGCACACACCTTTCAGTGGGAAGAACCACCAACTCTGTTGGATCTGTCTTTTTGGACATAACTATGCCAACAGCGCTTCCATCAGCGGCTCCTGTATAAATGCCTTTCAGTACAGAGTTTGTCCAGTAAAGTTGTCCACTGAGCCAGTCAACAGCTAGAGACTTAATGCCAGTCTGTCCTAGTGATGGGAAAAGGGCAAAAGATTGGCAATAATTCAGCTAAATTCTTATAATTATTAAAAGGATTTCCAAATATTTGAAAGGCCACCAATATTCACAAGAAAAGTATTCATTCCAATAAACATCAAGCCAGTTTTCCTCTGTAATGTGTGTGGCATAGTAAGTGGAATAAACTAAACTCACAATAACCAACACAGGCAATCACAATCCACTTTCATTTTAATTTCAGTGTACATCATAAACGACTAAACTACTCATTCACAGACAGTTGGCTGCTTAAAATTAGAGCAAGACATCAGTATTAGTTACCTATTCAGATGTCCATTACAGCTATAATTCAATTAAAACCCTGTTTACTATTAATTTTTTTTCAAGTTAACCACTTAAAATAGAACAGTAAAAAATTCCATAGCAGAGAACCAGTTACAGTTCCTATAAACCCTTAAATACAGCCTACCATGGTTGCACAAACTAACTACAAAACATAACAGCCCTCATCGGGTCCAACTAACCTGAATAAATGACTTTGCTCTTCTGATCTTGTGTTTTATAGATGCTTCCATTCCCATCAGCCCAAAAAACAAGGTTCCGTGCAAGGTCAAAATTCAGAGCCACTGGGTTACTGTTAATCACACCGAGAGTCTTGAACGTTCTATCCTTTACAGTGATCAGGCCAAGAAGTCCCTTCTTGGTGGTAAGAAGTTTTGTCTCATTTCCTTACAAAAGAAAGAAGAAAACAAAACAAAACAAAAAAAAATGCGACAATCTGTACCTTATTGATGAATACAAAATTTGATTTCTTGAGCATACCTTGTGCTTGACACACGTTATCACCTTGTAGTTGGAACCCTGGTTGACAGAAGCACTGAAAAGATCCTTTTTTATTAACACACGTGTGCATGCAGGGTCCATAAGGCTGGGCACATTCATCAAGATCTACACAAGAAAAATATCCACCGCACAAAATCATTACACCAGAGTTTGGCCATCAATAATTGTCTTAAAAATACTTTGGGGGGCCACACTGAAAACACACCTTCACACTTTGCTCCATTTGCTGAGAGCTTCATCCCACTGGGACAAGAACACATTGCTCCCCAAAGCTGGTCAGTGCACGTGTGGCTACAGCCACCATTTTTATCTCTACACCTTTTACCTGAAAAAAGGTTATGATTGTGTATTCAAAAAAAAAAAAAAGTTTAATCCCCAATTAAATTTCAAAACAGATCTTACACTTACAGACTGACATTACATTATTTCAGTAGTATACTGAAAAGCCAAGTCAAAAAAATAGTATGATTTTTACAGTGAAGATCATTAATGGTAAAAGGTTAAAAAGGAACAGCAGCTCTTTCAATCATGGCTTTCCAAACCTTCCTTAAATAGGAATTAACAAAATTAAAACAATTCATTTCATGTCTTGGTCATAATTGTGTGCATGGTAAAAGGAAAGGGAAGAAAAAAAAAAAAAAAGTCATACCACATGTAACAGGTTCATCTCTTCCATCAGAACACTGAGCAACACCATCACACCTCTCTCTTAGAGTCAGACATGTTCCGTTTGGACACCGCACATTCAGATCTCCACAAGGTCCTGGTGCACAAGTTTGCACAATAGTTGCTGAATTAGCTAAAAAGGCACAAAAAGAAAAAAAAAAATCCACATTTAAAATAGCTGAAAAAACAATTCAGCTCACCACAGCCTTCTTCATCAGAGTCATCTCCACAGTCATTGAATCCATCGCATCTGAGACTCAACGGGATGCAAATGTTGTTCTTGCATGTCCAGTCACCAGATATGCAGCCCTCGTATTGGCTGCAGTTTAGTTCGTCAGACCCATCCGCACACTGAGCTTGGCCATCACACACCGCAGACCCCATCACACACGATATGCCATCAAAACACTCAAAATCCTCTGGGGGACAGGCTGCAAGATATTTAATATAAAAGTTAAGTACACTAATTTTGTAGCTAAAGTAGGCAAGACTGCATGACATTCACCCCTGAAACACTGAAGGTTTCCTTTTAATCAGATGGTAAAGATGGCCTACTAGTTTGACCAACGTGGTCTGCATTTTGGTAACCGATACAGTAAAACCAAGCAATCTAAGATTATTATGCCCCCAATTAAAAGGTGTTTTACAGTTTTCGAACTGCCCCACACAACAAAATAAAGAGCACTTACAGCAGGCCATCTCATCAGATCCATCCAGGCAGTCACCTTCTCCATCACATCTCCATGAGTGGACAATACAGGCACCATCATCACACTGCCAGTGATTGCGGCCACATCTTCCAGCCTCACCTATAAGTTAAAACACAAAAACAACCACAAACATCTCTATGGATCACAGTGCAGAGGCCTTGGAGAACCTGTGAACCTTTTTGGCGTCAAAAGTGCACGCGCATCTTCTATAGTCTGATTAGCATCCTGTGGTAATTAGCATGAAAATTAACATAGTGTTTACATAGTGGAAAGAAAAATAGCTCATTAAAAGTTTTCACGCTATGCTTAATAAAATAACTATGCAAGTAACGTACCGTGGAAAAACTTACAATACTATGCATTTGTATTTATTTATTAATACTTTAGTTAAGTATTTTATTATTTGACATATTACCAAGACGCTGTGAAAAACGTTACCTTGTGTTAAGACTACACTTAATACTGCTACCAGTGTGTAGAGGTGCCGAAAGGCCATCTGTGCAGTCTGGGTCAAACTCATTACCGCTAATGACGAAACACCTTTTATGGGCTCATTAAGATGGAAGCAACCAAGCGAGGCATGATAGGGGGGGTCAATGTAACAGGCAGGCAGACGAAATAATGGTATCGCCCAGGACATAATTCCTTTATTGTCATCATAAATTAGATAGATAGATAGATAGATAGATAGATAAATAGATAGATAGATAGATAGATAGATAGATAGATAGATAGATAGATAGATAGATAGACAGACAGACAGACAGATAGATAGATAGATAGATAGATAGATAGATAGATAGATAGATAGATAGATAGATAGACAGACAGATAGATAGACAGATAGATAGACAGACAGACAGATAGATAGACAGACAGACAGATAGATAGATAGACAGATGGACAGAAGGATAGATAGAAAGATAGATAGATAGACACACAGACAGACAGATAGATAGATAGACAGACAGACAGAAGGATAGATAGAAAGACAGACAGACAGACAGACAGACAGACAGACAGACAGACAGACAGACAGATAGATAGATAGATAGATAGATAGATAGATAGATAGATAGATAGATAGATAGATAGATAGATAGATAATGTAATGTACAATGAAACGTAATAATGTATTTTTTTTCTTCATATTTGCACTTAGAATGAGAGTGTGTGTGTGCCCTGTGATGGGTTGGCACTCTGTCCAGGGTGTATCCTGCCTCGATGCCCGATGACGCCTGAGATAGGCACAGGCTCCCCGTGACTCGAGATGTTCGGATAAGCGGTAGAAAATGAATGAATGAATGAAGTGTGAGAAATGTGCAATTGAAGTATACAATATATACAATTTGTATGTACACATGTGCAATTGTGAAATGTGCGGTTGAAGTAACAGTAAACATTTAGACAAAATGTATGTACAGTATGTATGTACAGATGTGCAAGTATGAAATGTGCAATTGAGGTATACATAGTACAAATATTAGGTGTTGTGTTTTCCATGGTGTTAATTGTTCAGCAATCCATCTGATGAACAATTAACACCATAGAACACACAACATCTAATATTTGTACTATGTACACCTCAATTGCACATTTCATACTTGCACATCTGTACATACATACATACATTTTGTCTAAATGTTTACTGTTACTTCAACCGCACATTTCACAATTGCACGTGTACATACAAATTGTATATATTGTATACCTCAGTTGCACATTTCTCACACTTGCAAATTTGTGCATACAATTGTCTATATTTGTATATGTATATTTCATATGTATATTTAAACTGCACATTTCACATCTGTAAATGTGTACATACAATTATACTGTATATGTCATTCTGTTGGAGACCGTGGAGCTTCTGACACTAAAACAAATTCCTCACATGTGAAAACATGCCTGGCAATAAAGCTGATTCTGATTCTGATATTTGCAGTTAATAGACGTATGTGAAATGTAAGTGTTTTTTATAGGCTGAAAAAAGTCCACCTCTGGTCACTTATGAAGCAGTGGCTCTCTTGGTCGATCTGAAGACGTCAATGAGTCAGTAGAAATACAGAGATATTTTTTATACTTTTTTTATTTCTCTGAGATATTTTGGCGAATACAATAACACCAAGATGATTTTTACTATTTAATATTTATATTTGATTACAACCATGTTTTACAACACATTCGGTTTGCCATATATATATATACCATATTATTGATCAGTGACAGACAGCGTGTTGCACATTTCACATTAGAATGGTTTTTCAGCTTACAAAGGTTAATTTAAAGTCACTTCAGGTTATGAAGCAGTGTTTACAAGGTGCTGACTGAAGGTTGAATCATGGACCTGTTCACTCTGATCATCTGGAGATTGGATTGATTCATGAGACTCCTGTATGCCTAATGGGTGTCTAGGAGTTTGCTAAAAGAGGAAGCACATAATTGCAGATACATTTAGTGTACTACACTTTGAATTTTCAGGCAACATTTGGCTCGTATTAAACTCTAGATCATCATATAAGTGGTTGTGTGGACGTGCTCGGTCTTCTACTTTCGGCTTTTCCCTTTAGGGGTCTCCTCAGCGAATCATCAGTTTCCACATAACTATCCTTGGCAACAATTACCTTCATGTCCCCATTTACCACATTTATACATCTCCTCTTTGGCCTTCCTCTTGACCTCTTACCTGGGAGCTCCATCTCCAACATCCTTCTACCAATATAACCCTCCTCTGTACATGTCCAAACCATCTCAAGCTATCCTCTCTGATCTTGTCCCCAAAACAGCCAACCTGAGCTGTCCCTATGATGTGCTCCTTCCTAATCCTGTCCATCCTCATCAATCCTAAAGAGAACCTCAACATCCTCATCTCTGCTACCTCCATCTCTGCCTCATGTCTTTTCCTCACCGCTACAGTCCCTAACCCATACAGCAGAGCTGCTCTCACTACTGTCTTGTCATAGACCTTTCCTTTGATTCTTGCTGACACTTTTGTGACCTGACACTTTTGTCCACCAACTCTAACCCACCTGTACTCGCCCCTTCACCTCTTTTCCACACTCCCCGTTGCACTGGACGGTTGACCCCAAATACTTGAACTCCTGCACCTTCTTGACCTCAGCCCCCTGTATAATCATTGTTCTACTTCTGGAATGTACTGGATAAGCTCTGACTTTACCAATAATAATTTTTACTAATGATAATTGTTTGTAAAGAATGTAATGAAATCCCCTTTGGCAACTATGGCTCACAGGGGTTGGCACAACAAATAGATTTGTAACATTATACTAATTTCTGGTAAATTGATGGGATACAATAGTTGGACAACACTGCCCTCTTCAGGACATTTTGAGAAATGCATAAAGCGCTTGAGAAAAATATTGAAAGTGACGTGACATACGGCTAAGTACGGTGAACCATACTCAGAATTCGTTCTCTGCATTTTGACCCATCCAAAGTGCACACACACAGCAGTGAACACACACAATGAGCAGCCATTGAGAGGTGAGACACTTACCACAGGAGGGAATTGGTAGATCCCAGTATTGTTGATGCTAATTGGAACAGAGCTCTGAATCTCAGCATATCTTGTGTTAACGATTCTTAGGTATAGTTCTGCATTGTCCAACTACATTGCAAACAAGTACAATCATAGGTCAATGATTTAAAATGTAATGATTAAAATAAACCAAGCTTATATTACACTTAAATTATGTCCAAGACATATATAAAAATGTGAAATTAAATAAAAGAATTTGAGGTAGAATACTAAGATTGTATGAGTCATTAATTGTAGCCCAATATAGGATAAAAACCTAGCTTAAATAAAAGAGGTGCTAGATATATAATATCAATAGGTATTTAAAATATAGTACCTAAAAATACATATCCCAAATTAATCTCTCAACTGATATTGTTATCATTGATACTGCTATTATTTAGCATACCCATTTAGGTTTGGTTGTAATTATGCATAATCCTCTAACATGTCTCATTTTCCAAAAATGATACAACAGGTGATTATGTAATTAGTGCATTATATATAAGTGGACTAACAATTAAAACATAAAAGCACAGAGTGTTTGTGTCTGAATAAACCTGGGGAACAGAATTGACTTCGGCCATTGTCATTGAGGGTTTGGCTGGAAGCAGACGAATGGGTACTTTCCATCTCCCAGTGATCAAACGATCGTGATGGTCGAAGAGATGGAGCTTCATCCAGCCTCGTGGTGCTAAGTGTGTCACTTCATATCCGTAGATATCATAACCTCCTGATGCCTGCAGCTGCATCACTAGAGAGATTGACGAAGCAGGCTGGACCCTGGTCAAGGTTAGACAATTTAACCAAGCAGTTTGACTTGATCGACAAGACTTTTGTCACACACCACTGATTGTGTCTTCTCATGATAACTGTAAAGCCATGTTCATATACATGCATGCATAAGTACATACAGAACATGCATACATACATACATTGTATATTAGGACTTGTTAGGTACAGTAGGTCAAAAAAAACATTCAAGAGTAACAATCAGCACCAATGAGTTAATCTAAGCAGCTGACGGAGGATTTGAAAATGAAGTTAATTGGTACCTATAAAACAGCGGTTAAGGGTTAGGGTGAAAGTCAAGGCAAGATCTGGAAGACTAAGAAACTGCCTGCTATGCAATGCTAGCCAGAAAGGCAAAGCAAACTGACACTAAGGGCCTAAAAGTTTAACTGACACAAAAGCAAATCAAGAAAGTTTCTGCAACTCAAAAAGTGTTTGCAATCTGTGAAATCTGCTCAAGATGATGAGGTCTGATTTAGTATGGGGTCTAAACCTATGCAATTACTGTTCTTTTATTATTCTCTATCTAATAAAAATTTACTTTATTGATATTGATCCAGAAATTATATAATAGTATATAATTATATAATTATATATTTATATAACAGCTACCTTTTCTCTCCTTTTCAATATATATATATATATATGCATATATGCCAGAAGTGAAATAACAGGGACTTATTGATGAGACAATTTTAATTTTGAATAAAAACTCTTAAAAATGTATTAGCTAGGCCATACTAAAACCTTTATATGACTGGCCCTCGCCTGTGGACTGTATGATCGATACCCCTGCACTAAGTGTTTAAATCCAAAGATATAAGCCATGGAAACAATGGAATAATGTGTTTACCCTGGTACTGCCTGCTTACTGGCGAGTATAGCCTTTCCTTCTGCACTATGCTGAGGAGAGCTGAAAGGATCACAGTAAACTGGGGGTAATATGGAAGGGCTTCCCAAACATACATCCCCACTGTATATCCCCACCATCAGCCGACAAACTCTGTATGACTTGCACAATCCCAAGATGAAATCATAAAACACCACAAAACCTGTCCTGCAACAGAAATACAGAGAAACCAGAACTGTAATACATTCCTTTCAATGTTCCAGTAAATTAGAACGAAATTCTAATGAAATACTAGAAGAGATACTAATGTTTGATGGACAGTAGACCGACCTTGGGTCATAGGGACTCGGATACAATCCATCTGATTGATTCATGAGGTGTTTGGTTAAAGTTGGTGATCTGGGTTCCTCCTGTGAAGGTGACGATGAAGAAGACAAGAAAATGTGACAGTAAAAAGAGTAAAACTGCATGCAATTAAATGCTATACATACATAAATCACGTGTGTTTATTTCTAATTAACCTTTACCAGAGGGGGAAAGGTCACTAAAGACGGTGTCATTTTTCTGCTCATAATTTGCTTTCTCAGATGATTAATCTCAATTTCGTTGTTTAACAGCTCAATGTTCATCTTCGCAGCTCTCATCTCCTGCTCAGCAGGTCGAACTAAAAAAAGTATGAAAATTATTTACATACATACTGAATTTATTACCATCATTTTAAAGAATCAACATAGGGTTGGCATTATGATGATATCAATACTGTGGTTAATTATACCACAATGAACTTTCCTAAGATATTAGGTAATGTATAGACTTTCATAACTAGTACAAACTCTCATCAGACAGCCTCAATTTTCTACCACATATTTCAAACATTACAGTTTGAAGTTGTTCTTGACGTTCTCTTTCTTAACTCCATTTTCATTAATTCGTCTTCCAAGCACTGATTTTCCAGCTCTACAGACACAAGTTCTCTGCTCAGATATTTGTCCCTTTGACCTGCATAATAGCACAAACACTTATTATCTTAAATGACACAGTAGCATAATAGCAACACTATAAACGTGCGGAAGTATTCGCTCTGACGTTTAGTTTTGAGAAGAGTTTTTTTCCCAGCCTGCATTTCTAATTTAATAGCCACGTCTAACAAATGCTGCAGGTGAGCCAGGATTTGAGGATCATTTCCTCCACTCTGGAGATAGGAGAGATGAAGAGTACTGTGGAAAAGAATGATAAAGTTACACTAATGTTTTTGGTAGATAAAGTTCCAAGTTGCTTCATAAGTTAGTTCCACAATAATGTGAGTCACATCAGTGTGGCTGAAACACGACTTTATGAGGAATCTTCAAATACCTGATTTCCGTAGAAAGCACTCCACAGCTATAAACAGGAATGTATTTTTCTATTACTCTCTCCTCACTTTTAGTCATGTGAAGGTGTGGGTCATTACGTTGATGAATGTCCTGCCTATGAAAAAATATGCAGGTTTGTTACTAATGTCACTGTTTTATTATATAATCAAGACAATACAATATAACATAACAATATAATATAACCTTCGTGTATATATATATATATATATATATATATATATATATATATATATATATATATATATATACATATGTATACATACATGTAACTCACCTGGATGTTTAATATATCACTTTTCATTTTATTACATGTAACCTATATTGCATATCACCTCTAATTCCTATAATTCTTTCATTCATTTTCTACCGCTTATCCGAACTTCTCGGGTCACGGGGAGCCTGTGTCTATCTCAGGCGTCATCAGGCATCAAGGCAGGATACACCGTGGACGGAGTGCCAACCCATCGCAGGGCACACACACACACACACACACTCTCATTCACTCACACATTCACACACTACGGACAATATTCCAGATATGCCAATCAACCTACCATGTATGTCTTTGGACCGGGGGAGGAAACCGGAGTACCCGGAGGAAACCCCCGAGGCATGGGGAGAACATGCAAACTCCACACACACAAGGCGGAGGCAGGAATTTAACCCTCAACCGTGGAGGTGTGAGACAAATGTGCTAACCACTAAGCCACTGTGCCCCCCCATTCCTATAATTTTCATTTATTTTTTTCCTATTTAACTTAGTTCTTAAATTTAGTCTATTTATATTCTAAGTCTAGTAGCAGTGGGCAGGTTTTCAGGACAAATCCTTTCAGGACATTCTGAGAAGCCTTGGGCCTATTCCAGTGCAGAAGGGAGTCAACACATTGCTGGACACTTTAGAGATGCCAATCAACCTATAACACATGGCTTTCTGGGGGAGGAAACAAGAGTAGCCAGAGGACCTAAAGCACTGGGAGGAGGACCCAGCACCTAAAGCACAGGGAGAACATGCAAACTACAATCATTTACATTATGGCAGAGGCAGGATTCAAACCTCCAACCACACAGGCATGGGGCGAACGTGCTATCCACTAAACCTTTTTTTTGATAGAAAAATGTGAGTGAAATGGTAGTTCACCTTCTAGGCAGTACTCAGCTCTAATTGTTATTGGCTCCTTCTTTAAGCCAGGACGAGTTCCCTGATTATTTGATGGAACTAACCCATTCTGCTGCAGATGATCCATTAGAGTTTTCAGTAACGCCATGTTTCTCTGCTCCTGTTCTTTCAGCTCTAACAGCATTCCTTTGAGTTCAGCCACTTTCCCATTTTGAGCAGCTAACTCTTGTAGCTTGTAATCAAACTCTGTAATCAGATGCAGAAATAAATGTTGCTACTTTAAAATAAAAGACAGCTTTCCATGTTGGCACATCCAATGTTACACCCAATAAACATGCTTTTACGAGGCTTTAAAAAGTAGGGCTTATAATTCAGAATAAACACACACTTTACCCTGTGTCAGGACTGGGTTTTAGTAGCCCTCTTTTGTTTTTTTTCCCCCTCCTTAGTAGTTATTTAACAGGAAGGCGATCTGTAATACCTTGTCTTTGCATGTCCAATCGTTTGGGCCCATCAGATAGCACTCCTTTGCATTCATGAACTTCAGCCAGGTCTTGACTAAGGTGAACTTCTGATCTGTCTGCGGGATCTGTCTGTTAAAATATACACAGTGACTTACTCATAACAAATAATAAATTCACTGAAATTACAACAAAGGTTAAGAAAACACAATTAAAAACGACAGGTTGTGAAACATTGTTGGGACCGTGTGTGTAATACTCACTGGTTTGTTGTAAGGTTCAGGTTTAGGATCGTGATGAGATGACTGCATGATCTGAAGAGCCTGAATCTTGGGGAAATATCGGTGTAGCTGGTGCCTTCTGATCTTTTCTCTTATCTTCTGACTCTGTATAAAGATTTTCTAATCATTGTCACAGCACTGGAACCTTTTTTTATTTTTAATCTAAAATTGTGTCTATTGTTTAATGTATAAACACTGACAGATGTTAGTTTGTCTTTGACTATCCTTTTATTTCAAATTGAACACAATGCAATATCTTAGACAAGCATACCACAGAAACTACACCTAAAAAAAAACCCATCATAATGTAATGTTCTAGATATAAAGTTTGACAGAGTTGTACCTCTGGTTGAGAAACTGCTCCAATACAAAACATCTCCTTGTGTTTCATCAGAAAATACATGGATCTAAAAGTCATATTACACTTTACACAAATTAATGAATCCATGATGAAGGTTAATGGGAATAAGAATAAAAAAAATGTGTTGTGGTAATGTGTTCAGTAACAACCCCTGGCAACCAGAAGCCGGGTTGCCATGTTCAGTCTATTCACTCAGAATAGTTTTTACTCTCTCTAAATCAAATAAAAACAAAGAAAAATACAAGTTTCAGATAAACAGAAAAGTGCAAAGTTCTCCAATGTTAAGACTTCCTATAACTCTGAATTTGAAATCTTAAAAGAAAGCTTCTGATCCAAAAGATTGAATAATTCAGCAGTGATGTAATTATAAATACATGGAATGTTTATAAATAGATGTATTTGTATACATTATACAAATTGTACAATATATGTTTACCTACAATGGGATATACTGTACGTGTTTAGTTAGATGTGCAACTTGATAAAGAATTATAATAAATAAAAACCGAATGCAATGTGAAGGGTTTTGATACTATCTGGCAACCCAACAGCATAACAGTCAAGAGGAATGTAGTGTTGTATTTTTGTAACAAAAAATGGCTTCTCTGGATATTAACCGATTGAATGTAGACTGACGGAGTAGAAAAAAGGGACACCAGAGTTACAGAAAATAAAACTAAGCCCTATGTATCCTCCTTTGTTGAATGGCGGAGGAATACCTTGTCGGTTTTTTTGACGGCTCTAACCCACTTACACTCGCCCCACCCCTGTTCCGTTCACTTCTATTATGAAGTCAGTAGATGGACAGGTATATTAACCAATCAAAAGCTTCATACTGCAATCTAAACATCACACACGGCGAGATGAATCCGATTACCCAATAGGAATCACTAATACTTTACATACGTGACGTCAAACACGAATGACATCGCGTTAAGCTAATCGTATAAGAGAACTTATTCTACTGTCGCCAAGATAGGTTTCTGTATCAACCAATGACAATTCACGGGCGGGATCGTGGGCGGGAAAGTATCGCGTTGCGCGCATTAAGGTTAGGTTGGCTGCATGAGAGGCCGTCGTCTTGCTGCTGAAATTTGGCTATAGGGGAAGGAAAATACAGTCTAAACTATTTTTTTTTTTTTTTTAAATTTAATAAAAACATCCGGAAGACTATTTCCTGCTTGTTGACCGGACGGTTTTGAATATTCGGACACGAGTCGTCGTTAAGGTGAGTTTAATGGTACTGAGAGAAACTGACTGCAAGCAAACACCAGGTCTCCAACCTGTTTATTTTTCTGTCAAACAAAAGTAGCAAAGCTTCAGCTAGCGGTTTTCGGTGTTTATATCGACCAGGGCTTCGACTGGGACGCCGAGTTGTTGAGTTAATTCATCACCGAACGCTTCTGTAGCAGCATTCCGATGCTCCTGGGGCGCTTTGTTTATATTTTATCATTGTATCCTAAAGCAAAAAAACAACACAAAAAACCCTAAGCAGTCGCGTCCGGATGTAGCCGCGTTCACGCTCTGGGCTTGTTTCATTGTAGCCGCCGAAGCATCCTCAACGTTTACGGGGTCGATTTGCTCCAGAAAACCCAGGAGTGTTTCATGCAGGCGTTGAACACCTCGATTCCCACAGAACAAACATCTAAATCGAGGTAAGAACGCGTTAATAATAATAATAATAATAATAATAATAATAATAATAAACAAACAACAAACAAACAATACACAATAATAACAACAACAACTTGCTCCGTGCTGCTTCATCATCGGGCCTGTTTTTTTCTCTCCTCGTTATTCCTTTTTCATCTGGTTTCCTAATTACACCTGATTGAGGCGTAATTAATTTTATCTGACCGAGTGAAATGATTAAAAAATCTTATGTTATAAAATATCTTGATGCTGAGTGTAATGGACTGTAATACGAAGCTCAGACAGCGCCAGAAGTCTTTCACTGGAATTTGTCCATCGATTTTTTTGTGTAGAAAGCCAAGACACGTTATAATAAACGCTCCACTGTGTATAATACACGCTATGATGCCTTTATAGCGTTTCTGAGATACGTGGGGTTTTAAATCCGACACGAATCACCGGAGCGCTTCATTCTGCTTTGCTCATGTTGTCCCTTCTTTTTCTTTTTTTTTAGGATGAACTCGTTTTGAATTCTAGCGCTTTTCTATTTTCCTGGACACCCACTCGTTTTATTTTGTCCTCGTTCTCTTCTTCAGCTGTGTACATGTAAAAAAAAATTTTTTTATTTCAACTAAAAACAACCCAGCAGGCGTACAGACCTTGTGCTTTTCCATTGTGTCCATGTAAACAGAAAGAGAGAGAAAATTCAACCTTAATAAATCACAAGCAAAACTGGACATCGATCAATCAGCGTCGGTTCGTCCACTTGGTTTGGAAGATCGTTTATGAAACGATTCCACAGACCAATAAATCACGTCTTATTTTTTTTCCAAACTCGGGAATTAACAGCTCTGACCCACTGTTTTGAAAAGAAAGGAGAAATGACCGCGTCCAACTGATCAGAATCAAGCACCTTGCTAAAAGAGAAGTAAACACAACGCAGTCCAATCCAATTTACTTGTTGTTTTCGGACACAATACCAAAAAAGGATTTGCACTCGCCTGTGTACGTTTTAATCTGGCATTAGATATCGGTGTTATTGGGAAACTAAAAGGCCTGTTGTTAAAATGTTTACTTCCACTTCCCCATCAGAACCTGTGTGATTTCAGAGGGGGTATCAAAGTCACTTCATGGTAGCATGTAACAAGGAAATCTCAGCTCTTCTCTTACCGCAGGGTTCTTCCTACTGTTTAAACTGGGAAAGGCTTGTGTTAGTTCACACGTTATGAATTTTTACCTGGAATTACTTCTGCATGTAAAACCTTCGGGGTAAGCTTTCTAAGTATGACAGATTCATACAGGAATACAATCAAAAATACTCCAGGAGTAATTACGTCATGTTACCTCCTATGTAAATAAACCTCTGGATGAATAAAGCTGCCGTTTGTTCCTCGTTGACGCTGTGGCTTAGCGGTTTTATTCATTTGCAAAATGTGTAACTATCTTCAATTATTTCCTGTATTTTCATATTATGCTTTAGGGTTGTTGTTATTGTTATTATCTACTTTTAATTTGTGGGTAAATTGGTGTAATTTGCCTTAAATTGCATTATAGTGTTCTTTGTAATGCATGTGAAACTGTAACAATGATGGTTTTTTTTTGGTTTTTTTTTCTTCTTCTTCTTCATGGGTTATGCTGTGCAAACACTATGTAGGTTCCTGGCTAATCCTTTTGAGCCTGTCTTTTTTTTCCTGGTCTGTAATCAGTCTTTATTTGATTTCTGTTTTTCTCCTCGCTCAGGTAACTCCTCAACCCCCCTTCTTCCCTATTCTGAGCCCTAAGTACCTCTCCTGCCCCTACATCCCCACTAACATTCCCTCAGGACCTTGAGGCCACTTTGGGCTGGTGGCCTTCTTTCCCAAAGTCTTCTTGGGAAAGCGGGTTTCTCGTCCAGTTTCTTTTTTTACCCCCAAACCTTGTCCCGTGTTTCACGGCTGAACCATAACACCACCCGAGGATGTCCTCTATCTTGCCATTCACGCCGCCAGTGGTGAAGCGCCTGCTGGGCTGGAAGAAGTCTGCGAGTGGCTCGGGCGGAGCAGGCGGCGGAGAGCAGAATGGTCAGGAGGAGAAGTGGTGTGAGAAGGCAGTTAAGAGCCTGGTGAAGAAGCTGAAGAAGACAGGACAGCTGGATGAACTGGAGAAAGCCATCACCACGCAGAACTGCAACACCAAGTGTGTGACCATCCCCAGGTATGCCAGTGTGAAAGAGAACACACATTTACATCACCCCCATGCCAAAGCTTTACTTACTATCTCAGCTTATCATGCAGTTTGTTTGCTCATATCCTGTCAGCGTGATTTTGGAAAGGAAAATGCACAGTTTGAACAGGAAATGCGTTCAGCTTAAGTATTTAAATCAAGATGGTGCACTTTTCCTAGATTTAGGATTGCTTTATTTTATTTATTTGCATTATATATATGTGCCATTGTGTCGTACTGACTTCAGTTCAAGTCTCAGTTGGATTTCCTTTTTTTAAAATTTATTTATTTAATAATTATTCAAATGTCCTACATCCATCCCATCTCATTTGCACTTTGATGGCCAGTCATGGAGTCAGGCTTTAACCTTCTTCCGTTCACAATGATTGCTATAAACCATCAGTGACTTCTATCAGTAACGTGAGAAAACAGTGGCTTCCAGCTTCTTAGACTCAACAAATTGAAACCTTGTGTTTTATGAAAACAGTGCTACTTCTCAGTTTTTTATCACTGTTTTTTTTTTGTGGTATGTTAATGACGTATATATAATTGTGAAAGTCATCTAAAATCGCAATCCAATGAACAGACAGTTCAACTGTATATACGATATATAATCAAAGAGCATGAAATGTGTAACTCTGTTTAGTGAGCTTTAGTGAATTATATGAATATTTGCATTTTTTTTGTGTACTTCAATCTGATGTCAAAGGGCTTTAGTCCTACAGCTTCAATTATCTGCAGTTATTCCTAGTAATCCTCCTAAATGGTGCAGCAGACCTGGGTCAGATCTTTGGGGTTCTTTGAACTCGCCATTTTCAGTTCACCGTCTTTCCGGCTTTCCTTGAGAGTCTGTCTAGGGAGGTTTCACAGGGTGGGAAAATTTGCTGCCGGTGCATGTTTTCTGTTCTAATCAGTCCTCTAACCTTGAAGATTGGTGGGAATGGCTGAAGGCATCATCGTCTCTGTGGCTCTTGACTTTAATACTGAGACAGATTGCTTCTTAATTCACCATTCGTCTTAAAATAAATCCAAGCTTATTTGTAATAGATATATATTTTTTGTTGTAACAATCAACTGTTTTTAGCACCTTCAGCGTATACTGACTTGTATGCTCTCACAGCTTTTATTTATTTAATGGATTTATTTTCTTGTCAGAACACTTCTTGTTCTTGGCACACGAATCTGATTGGTTTGATTCATAGAGTCTCTCATGTGCTAAATGGTTATTTTTAACTGCTTCTATATAACAAATGCATGATTAATCCTCTCGATTTGCACTTCTCCAGAAGCATTTAAGGAGCTGTGGAGATGTATTCAGCTGTTACATGCTGATGTAAGTAGGAAGTGTGGAGGTGGATTGGCAGCGACTCTTTTTCCCTGTAGGTTTGATATGTTGATTAGGCCTTGTTTATTGGTTTGAGAGCATGGACAATTAATCTTCAAATCTCTTAACAGCAGCTGCTCGCCATGTGTTTCGTTAGTCATTTCAAACACTTCTTACATCGCTAAAGGAGAGCGCTAGATCTCGGCTTTTGTTGTTTTTGTTTGCCCTATTTTGAGGAAAACAAACCCTTATCTAAGAGAGTGCGACTTCCGGCCAGTTTCTGGAAGTCCCAGCTATCAGCGCAGGTCCTCTGAGAAGCAGCACAGATAGTGTATCTGCAGACATGCCTCCAGTGAGTGCAGGGATGCAAAGTGAGCACTTTTCTCCTGCTTGCACCCCTCGCCAGGGTGATGGGGTTGCATTTCTAAAGCCTATTGATTGTAACATGATCACTCTGCTGTCTGGCTGCCTCTATGTGCTGGTACTGTATCAAGGCCCCGTTTTCATCCCCTTCAATAAATCTGCTGAGGAAGCAGACTGCATGGGCGCATTATTCCATCAATTACTGGCGAAGGAGGGAGGAACGGCGTACAGGTCAGTATTTACACAGTGCAGATGACATTATCTTTTGAGCAGACAGGATATCGCATCGCTCCTCTAAAGCAGATGAGCAACAGTGACCTAAAGCTGGCACATTGATTTTTGTCAGGGGATGTGAGTTAGGCAGCTGTCAGACAGATCATTTTTAAAATTAGCTTTTTAAATCTGAAAGATTAAACACATTGAGTTGGGTGTGTTTTAAGTGCCTTTAAGTTTAACACTGGCATAGTTAGGTTATGTTTAACATAACCTAAACCCAAAGAGCACTATACATTAGAGACCCTTTGTGAAGTGATGGGTTTAGCTCTACCTTTTTCAGGATTACAAAGACGACCACTTGGCACACGTTCAGAGGACGCAACTCGAGTAGAAGACTTATCAGCAGCGTTGCTCAGTTTCAACAGACATAAGCGAAGATTATAGCCTGAGAACATACTGTTCTTTTGTGCATCGTGCCATCCTGCTATTTTAATCAGATCCCTGGTCAGTTCTGAGATCAGGACACCTTACGACGTGGTGTGGATGCTTGCAAAATATTGTTTCCTCAAGTAGTACAGATATCTTATCCTGTCAGGAGAGCAGCTATGATAAGGGAGCAGCAGCTTGGTTTTATCCTGGTTCTGATAAGTGTGCAGAGAGATGTTTCAACTGGTTTTAGCCTCTGGAATGCATGCAGATGAAATCTTCAGGCCATGTGGTGGATTGGTGGTCACCCCGACACTAAAGGACTGTTTATAACCTCTAGCCTTTGTAACATGAGCAATATTTTAAGGGTAAAAAAATGTGGTTACGTTGCCAAACCCTCATATAAAATACTTGTGTATTTACAGCAGGGTTGTAGTCACTGTAGAATGGTTTTAATCAATTACCCTTAGCTGTCATTCTTATTCACTTAATATTATCGATGAATCTGGCTTAAAACATACATAATGTAGTTCGTGTCAGCACATGGGTTTATCAGAGGAAGTAAACTGAGCAGAAAAGAGGAAGCTGGCAGGAAGTATGTGGCAAATTAGAAAAATAAAAAAACTTATTTAAGTAAAAGTTACAATTAAATTCAAGATTTCTGCTTTTAGTTAACATTTTTATTCAAACTACTAATTTGTGATTGAGACCAGTTACCAGTTTACTACTGATTTATGAAACGCATGAATGGTGTAGATCATAAAATCAGTAGCTCCTAAAATTCCAGTTTGTTCTGTTAACACGCTGTTTAAGTCAAGCTCTCTCCGTTTACTGGACTTACCGATGCTCTCATCCGTCTAGGATTAGTGCCGATTACGTGTTGGGACGATGCAATTGGATATTTTCCATCGCTCAACCCCACCAGTCACCGGGAGACAATCAAAAAGTGTCAACCGTTCTCAAAAACAGTGACGCCATTACCGAGGCGTAACAGTAGCTCTGCTTTTGCATTGGGAATTAGAATTGATATGTCTTCTGTGGATAGTGTTTCTGAAGATCCTGACTCTAGAGTAGGAGAGGATTCGAGTAATGCGTGCAAGATAAAAATTTGATTAGGAATAAGACCAGAGTGTAAACCTGAAAACTTAATAACGATGTGTAACGTGTAGCTCAAGAGCTCGCTAGTAGAAGCTAGAGACATGGTATAGCTTACGTATATACATCCGCTTCAGAGGAACTGAAAGAATGCATTTTTATGAAAAGATGAAAGTTCCTGTTTTCGTATTACACTTTCCTCTTGTGTTTAAATAGCGTGCAAAG
This sequence comes from Tachysurus fulvidraco, assembly GCF_022655615.1. Taxonomy (NCBI): domain Eukaryota; kingdom Metazoa; phylum Chordata; class Actinopteri; order Siluriformes; family Bagridae; genus Tachysurus; species Tachysurus fulvidraco. Next base: position 15,923,547 of record NC_062537.1, on the reverse strand, counting down.
TAGGTGCTGACCATAATCACGATGGTCAAACACTGCTACGATTTGTTATATGTAGGCGTTGTATTAATTAGCTACTGTAACCAGATCAATGGAAGCTCAAATGTGAAATGCTTTCCAGCTACTGCTGTATTGAATGTTGGCTCTATTTCCCCGATTCAGCACATGGCACTCAGTGTGGACATGGGTAGTTTCACTTCCTTTCTTGCCTTTATTTTCAGTTTTGCTATATGCCCCCATTTCCCCCATTTCCTCATGACCATACAAACTCCAGCAGTAAAACACCAAGAGCATGAAATGACCTAAACAGATGCCATTCTCCAAAAGCAAAACACAATGAATTAATGGTCTTGATCATTCTGTCACTCTTTGTGGTAATCATTTTTTTGCTTCCTTGTTATCATTTGCTGCTGATGCAATTCATTTTATAATGCTTTTTGTTTAGCGTGGGTTAAAAATGATCCTGGTTTGTCAGATTTGTTTGTCCAGATTATTAGAAAAGACTAAGATTTACCCTTTTTGTTTGCTACAGCTGTTTGATAAAGCTTTAGTATGTTAAAGAGAAGGTACGTGTTCTATCCAGTACTAGTGGTACTATTGGGTTTCCTCTGATCTGTTAATCTAATACAACCTTGATTTATTTAAACTGATTTTACCAGGCAACGTGTTACTAAATTCTACAAGAAAGGGAAAAAAAATTCCAGAAACGAATCATCACTGGATGTTTAGCGTTTGAAGGAAAATGCCTGTGGTTTGTCTTGTGTTTTTGGGAGTTTAAAAAAAAAAAAAAAAAAACCTTTTTTTTTTTTTTTTTTTTTTTTTTTAAGCAAGGATCAGAATGATGTTTTATAGTCTTGGGGAATCAGTTAAGCAAAGAAAAACCTGATCATCTCAAAATTTCATTCCAAGTCTCTTTATAGTGTTACCCAGTAATTTGTGTGTATCTACTGTTTGATGATTATTGGTATGAAATAAATGTGGTGCATTTCATAGAAATGGATCATATTGTTTTTCAACTCCATTTTTGTCCTGTGCTGCATGTTTTAAATGTCAATCTAATCAAACTCGTCATGAAAACCGACTTATTACCGTTTCCTCAACCTGCCTCGATGAAGTTTATACCACAGCGCCGCTGAAGTTTAATTGGTCGGACGGTAACTGACGTGCCAGCTGTAGTACAGGCTGTAATTTGTATAACAGACGATATTAGAACACGATCACTAATAGCCTTTTCGTAAGGAGACGATTATTTAACATTCACAATAGAAATCTCCAGCACTTTTGTAACGATCAGTAAGTTTTCTGAAGGAAACAGGAAAGACTTCTCGGTTGCTTGGTAACGTGACAACCATCAGTTTTTCTTCAGAAAAGAGACTGGAGGAGGAACCACTGTTTTATATATCTGCTGTACACACTAACATATTCTTCGGATTTTCTTCAGTATTCGACGTAACGCTAACTTCTTACGGCACTTTATGCGTTTAAAAATGGTTATAGTTTGCAGACTGCTGTGGTATAAGACGAATAAAACACTTGGGGACTGTTATTCGAAACAAATCAAACGTTTATAGTTGATTATTTTCCTATAATAGCAGTCCCTTGGATGTTTTGTTCCTCACACTGTGACTGAACGCTGTAATAAGAATTCATATGTACATTTGTTTTGTTCTCCATTTCACTGTTGTATGTGATTTTCACCATTTGAGTGGCTTCTTTTATTCGAGTTGAACTGCGTAATGCAGAACAACTCCAATAAAAGAATTGACACCCATATCTTTCCCATGCTATGTCATCTTGGTATTTTTGAATGAATCATGCCCCATGTTTATCATTTTTTTTGTTTGTGTTTGTGTTCTTTTTGTTTTTGTTTGTTTTACTTTTTTTGTGCACAGCAATTGCTCTGAAATTTGGGGACTGAGTACTCCAAATACGATAGAACAGTGGGATACCTCAGGCCTATACAGCTACCCTGACCAAACCAGGTGACTATCCTCTCCTGTCACTGTGCTGCACTCACCCGGGCCGCGCTCCGTTTCCCCGTCGGCTCGGAGAGAGAGGGCGCAGAAGGCTTCCTCTTCTTCTCCAGGGGCTGTGTATTTCACTTTAACTTCTCAGGCCTTTCACGATGATTAACCTAGTTTAGATAGATCTAGTGTACAATGCTAAGCTAGTATTAATTAAAATTGTGCACTTAATGTTTTTTTCCTCATTCATACACTCACATCCTCTTGGAGAAGCTGTAACAGTAGATTAGTTATATAAGTAAAATGAGGACGTGGTTTCTGATCTGCTTTGGTACTAGATGCCGAACCAAACTGAGGTCTAAACCAGCTCTCTTCCCTCTCTCCATCCATGTTCTCCTTCCTCTGACTGTTTGGCACGTTCCCTGTCTTCCTCTGCTCTTTCTCTCCTCCTCTCTGTCCTTTCCTGTGTTTGTGCCTGGGTTAGATCTCTGGACGGACGCCTGCAGGTGTCTCACCGTAAGGGGCTGCCTCACGTAATCTACTGCCGCCTGTGGCGATGGCCCGACCTGCACAGCCACCACGAGCTGCGCGCCATCGACACGTGCGAGTTCGCCTTCAACCTCAAGAAGGACGAAGTGTGCGTCAACCCCTACCACTACCAGCGGGTGGAGACACCAGGTGACCAAGCGACTGCTTTCATCTGTTCATTGGGGTATTATTAAATGTGCTAACAACTGCTTATTGGGGCCTGGCTGGAAATATATAATATCGATTTTATGATAAAATCTTGCACACATCTATATTAATGTAGCTGTATCATCTATTCCATCTATTCCTGTTTTCCTTCATGTTAAATACATCATCTATTAAAAAGGTTTTGCCGTGATTTATATTGTGATTTATCATGTGAAGCTCACCACAGTTTCTATCATTCTAGTCACGTCACACGAATACTATAATATACTAATGTTGAATGGTGGCTTTGTTCCCCTTTCTGTAGTCTTACCACCTGTCCTCGTGCCAAGACACACAGAAATTCTGACTGAACTGCCTCCTCTGGATGACTACACCCATTCCATACCCGAAAACACCAACTTCCCCGGAGGGATCGAACCCCCCAACAACTATATACCAGGTGAGAACTGCATGATTTCTACGTGGTCCTGCAATAATTGACGATCTCGTTATCGCATACATACTTTGTGGATTAGTTTTCTTAAGTGTATTTCTTATGTGTATTCATAGAAACTCCTCCACCAGGCTACATCAGTGAGGATGGAGAGACCAGTGACCAGCATATGAATCAAAGTATGGACACAGGTACATTCCCACAGTGTCCAGTACTGCATGGGAATGACTGTGTGTGTGTGTCTGTGCTTACACTTCATGTTGTCTTATTCAGCAATAGAGATAAAAAAATATATAGTGAAGGCTAGAATGATATGGCAAATATAATAACCTATACATACTCATTAAATCTCATTAGCTGTCCCTACTGGGCAAATAAATGTGCCTCTGCTCTGCTATGTTCAGGCAGTCAGGAACAGTTCACCAAGTTTATAAAGAGTGTTTCGGATGTTTTTTCTATGCCTATGGTCACCTTAGATTCCTGTTCTTGGCTGACCGGAGTTGAATCCTGTCAGGAGTAGAACATCTACCTTAAAATTTGATGTTATCCAATCTGAGATGCTTTTCTGCTCACTGCAGTTGTAATGAGTGGATATTAGAGGTACTATAGCTTACCTGGAAGCTCCATTATGCCCATTCTCTTGTGATCCCTTTTATCAGAACGTCTGCTCAACAACCCAGAGCATCACCAATCATATGATATGGTGCTAATATAAGGAAAAGTTAATATTCCCTACATGTAATCTGCTTGTCCCAAGTCATCTGATTAATAATTTAATTAACATTATCAAGTTATCAAGTCAACAATCTAATTGACATTCATTAAAAAAAGTTATTCACTTCTTTATGTAATGTTTTCAAGCTAGCTTTAAGTATAGTGTTTATGCTAGGCTAGTTTTAGCTTAGTTTAGGGTAATTTCTATGACTAATTTAACATTTAATTTAATTGTACAGTTTGTATTAATTTGAAATAAAGCTCATTATAGGAACATGTGTAAAAGCTACTATAGCATGCAGTCCGTATGTTTGTAGGTGGCTAAACTGAATAAGTTGGCCTTTTTAAATCTTTTCTTTCTCCGCTAGGCTCCCCTGCAGAACTGTCGCCAAGCACACTCTCACCTGTTAACCATGGCATGGGTAAGGGAAGATTTCCCCCTCAATATCTCCCTGTGATGTTTTAAAATGTCTCTCTTTTGTGTGCAAGGGCTAATGGGTAACACCATGCTTGGTGCCGCATTTTGTAATGGTCTTTTTCATAACTAAGCAGATACGATATGATCTTGCACACATTTGTGTGTTTTTGTTGTAGACTTGCAACCAGTGACCTACTCCGAGCCTGCTTTCTGGTGCTCCATAGCTTACTATGAGCTGAACCAGCGGGTCGGGGAGACCTTCCACGCCTCGCAGCCTTCCCTCACTGTGGATGGATTCACAGATCCTTCCAACTCTGAGCGCTTCTGCTTGGGCCTGCTGTCCAACGTCAATCGCAACGCCACCGTGGAGATGACTCGCAGGCACATAGGTACACACATGAGCAGTAGGAGATACTGGGTGGAGAAGAGAAAGTCCAGCAATGGGTGGATACACATTAAACTCCGATACCAAACTAGGCAAATGGACTAATAGGTGTGCAAAGTACAGGCTTCTTACTTTAAGTAACAAGGAGCCATTAATCACTCACTTAAATAGTAGGGAGGTGCAGATTTCAGTCGCACCCTGCATTAACGTTCATTTCCTGATCACGGCTAAGTATTTTGCCGATATAAACATCACATCATGTACTGGAAACTTGTAGCTGCTAGTGCTTTGTGCTAATTGTGTACTTAAATCGCTGCACACTTGCTTCTCATTGCCCAGGTTTAAATTAAGGCATGTGTGCATTTTTTTTATATATATATATATATATATAAGTGGGATGCATTATCTGGCTATATTAGGTACATTCGAGTAGGTTTCGTTCCACTTTTGTCATTTCATTGATAGCATAACGGAACATTTGGAATGTGCGGAATTTGCCTATCGTAGAATCTAGCACATATTTCTAAACCAGCCATCTAGCTTGTGGCTATAGCTTTGCTTGCCGCTGTGCAATTACCAGTGCTCAGTTTTATGTTTAAAATGTTTCTTATTATAGGAAGTCACTATAGTTTCTCCTCTAAATATTTTCAAAGAGCACATTTTGTTCACACTTGGTTATCTGGAAATGCGTCTTTTTGTGTTGTCTGTCAGTGTGGCAATAACTCTCCAAGCTTGGAAGGCACGGTATCTGCAGAACAGACATTGTCAATATTGGACAAAATGGTGATATGGTTGTATTTAGGCTGGAAGTGACTGCATGTACCTAGCTGTTGGGGTTTACTTGGCTGGAAATGTGCACATACTAAAATAATCATAAAAAGGTTTCATTAACCCTCAGACCTGTCATTGTCTGGCAGTGAATAGGTAAATATTTAGACACAGTTTTGGAGGTGTAGTAAACATGATGGTTCTCATGTGAGACGATGCTTTGGTGTCGTGAGCAGGTCGTGGAGTCAGGCTGTATTATATCGGAGGAGAAGTGTTTGCTGAGTGTCTAAGCGACAGCGCCATCTTTGTACAAAGCCCTAACTGTAACCAGAGGTACGGCTGGCACCCTGCAACCGTCTGTAAAATCCCCCCAGGTACGTCTTCGCTCCCTTAATTACAGACTGTATCTCAGGTTTGGGTATACATTTTAACACTGAATAAATATATATTACTGACATCACGTTCTACTCTTCTTAGGCTGTAACCTGAAGATCTTCAACAACCAGGAGTTTGCTGCACTCTTGGCTCAGTCGGTCAATCAGGGTTTCGAGGCCGTCTATCAGCTCACCAGAATGTGCACCATCCGCATGAGCTTTGTGAAAGGCTGGGGGGCGGAGTACAGGTACCGTGAACTCCTCCGTCTGTATGGGTTTGAGTGTTTGTCACTGCGAAAGAATGAGCTAAACATTAAATAATTCTATTCTAACTAGCGTTAGAATGTCTGGAAGTCTCGATCTTATAAAATCTTACTAATGTTAGTTAGTAAACGGGGCATGAGAATAGTCTGAGCCTCTTAAGACCACTTTATGGTGTTTTCTTCTCAGTAAGATTTTCTTCATTAACATCTAAATTACAAACTCGCTTTTTAAAGTCTACATTTCTTAACCATGTCTCTTTTGAAAAGTCAGTGTTAACTGCATCTTAATAGAGAAATGTTTGATTAATAATGTACGTTTCTCTGTAACCACAGAGACATGAATTTACAGGTCTTCTAGATGAGTAAGACCTTACTTTCCTGTCACTAGTTCATCTCAGTAATATTTAATGAGGTCTACTGTTGACTGATGTCAGCCGATAGATTTGCTTTCTTTACATTTACGGCAGTTACGCACTTACCCCAGAGAAACGTACGTTTTATTTATTTATTTTATTTTATTTTATTCTAATTGGGGCCTTGATAAAGGGCCCAGCAGTCGCAGTATGTTGGACCTGGGATTTGATCTCACAACCTTCCCATCAGCAGTCCAAAACCTTTGTCACATCCCTTTCTCATGCAATTAGAAGAATTTGTAGATCCAGACAGTGCAGTAGCCCTGCACCTGTTTTACACTCGTGGAGGACGTTTAAAGTATCTGCAGCTTAAAGGTACTTTCTCCTTCAGCTCGTCATACTAAGACACCTTTCTCTTCATTTTTATCAGTGTTAATAGGACACTGATATGGAATCTGCCATCCTGTGTTCATCCTGGATAATGGCTGGTGGATTGAATCTTACAAAACAAGTCTGGAGATTTGTGCCTTTTCCTTTATGGAAATTTTACACAACAACTTTAGAGCATATGTTTTGAAGACGTATGTGGTCCTTCTCAACCTAAATGCCACATGGAACCCAGACACATCGGTATACTTTTTTTTTTTTTTTTTGCCGGATAGAAGATCCTGAGGCTGAAAACAGCCATTCTTTTGCATGTTTTCTGCAACATATAACTAATTACTGAATTTGATCGCAGAACTGAAAGGTAGATCACCTCAAATAAATGCACATATTTGGTTCCTTTAAAAAAAAAAAAAATTTTTTTTTTGTAAAAAATATAAATTATTCAAATCTACGTGGAGTAGAATCTTTTCACGACTGTGCAACATGTACGACCTCCCTCGTGGTTACAGGTAAAGGCCAATGATATAAATAACCCAAGATTGATGAGTTTGTTTGTGGGGCACACAGGAGAGGGGCCGGCGTTGTTTCACTCGCTTGCGTGTCTCTTTATAAAAATAAATAAATAAATGAGAGTTGAGAGATGTTTAATGTGCTCTTTGTTGGAAGAAAACCAATGAGCATTTTTTTTTTTTCTTTTTTCTGTGTGTCAGACGGCAGACTGTGACGAGCACTCCATGCTGGATCGAGCTGCACTTGAATGGACCACTGCAGTGGCTGGATAAGGTTCTGACCCAGATGGGTTCTCCCACCGCCCGCTGTTCCAGTATGTCCTAATCGCCATGACGATGATGTCCACACCCCCTCCCTGAAATCTGCAAAGTCCACAATCACAAGAAACGACAAGTAGAACAACAGACGTGCTATAATCCCCAACTTTCTCTCTCTCTCTCTCTCTCTCTCTCTCTCTCTCCTTTGTAGTCTCTATCTCTCTCTCTCTCTCTCTCCCCCTCCCACTCCCCCCTGATGTTCTCACTTTTCGGAACTGAACATGGCACTTGCTGTCACATCAGCTTCATGCACCTTTAATTCGCTCCCCCCATAAATCCTCAATATTAAATGTATTAGTGGTAGAATTTGAAATGTAATTTTTTTTTTCTCCTTTTCTTATAAAGGTTGGGAAGGGGTGTGTGTGTGTGTGTGTGTGTGTTAGGGAAGTAACAGAAGGCAGTTAATAACTTGGCACAGATGTTTCAGTAAAGCATTCCTTCCCCTTGAGGTGATCACGTAAACTAAATGTTTCTGATTTTGTACTTTGCTTAACTAAGAGCTTACCTTCTGTTGGCAAAATGTCATATTGCTTAAGCTTGATCTCTTTTGCTGAGACTAATCAACAAAAAGAAAAAAGTATTACTGCTTTTTAGTCCTTCCCACCCACCAAAACCTTTCCTTCTTCAAAAGTAACGCCAAAAGACACCTTACTCACTTCTTGTTCCTGATAGCTGCACCCAACCACTATGAAAGAATGTTGCCTTATATGTTCAGGGTGCTGTCTTATGGCATGCTTCTTCTGAAATCCAATGTGAACAGATAGGAATGTTTTAGCAAAAAGGAAACCATGTGAAGAAGACGAAGAAACAAAAAAACAACCCGGACCAATATTTTCTTCACCTCTGTCTCTGTATCGCCCTCATAAGGTGAATACTCACTAGATCACTCTGGAGCGTTCTGAGTTGGGATGAGGAAAATCTTTCTTTATGAAGAAAAATGACAAAAAAAAAAAAGTAATAAAAATGAGTACACAATCCATATCTTTAAAAAAAAACTAAAAAAAAAAAAAAAATCCAACCGTTTAAGCTTTAGGTGTTAAAGTAGGTTATTCTTCACAATCACACTTTTTTTCCCCTTTATCTTTCTTTTAGCTACTTTTTGTATTTTCATGTATTTTTATATATAAATATATTTAAAATCTTTACTGCTCTCTTCCTTTTTATTAGAATTGAGTATTTTTTTAGATCATGCCCTCTTTTTAACGGAACATGGCTTCATGATGAAAACGTCCTGTCACAAAAATAAAAAAAGTTGTCAGTCGAAATCTTGAACAATTCACGTCTTTATATTCTCCTCCTCAGTTTCCTGTTGAAGCTGTCGCACCAAACATTCAGCTCCTCATCCTCTATTGGCATGGTTAAGTTCGTTAGTTCAGGAAAAAAAAACCCACAAATATTCTTTAACGTGTAAATATAATTTTTTTTATTTTTTTTTTTCGTTTTCTTTTCTGCCCTGGATGCTTTTCCATGACCTATGGTTCATTAAACGGGGGGGGAAACATCTACCTGTTGTCAAATGTTTCAGAAAAATGGCAGTGTTTTTCTCTTCACTCTTAATCGGGTGAGAGAAGGAAAAGAAGAAAAAAAAAGACTCCTCAAATGATCAGCGTCTTACGAGATGAATTGTGCAACTTTTAGTGTGTGTTCATGTTGTACAACTTTACTAATGACTGTGATCTAGCTGTCTGCCTTCCTTTACTTGTTGTGACGGTGGCAAGATGTAAGAAATCTTCATTCCCCTGCTGCCACCTCTGTCTTTAGTTTTTGTTGATCTTATTACACTTGCGATTGTATTTTAATTGCAGCGAGTGTGGAGAAGACAAAGAAGTTGTGGCCTGTTTGAAACCGTTCAGACACTGGGAACATTCTGCTTGCCGGTTTTGACTGGGTGTTGAAAGAAAACCAAATAGAACTGTAAAGTGGCCCAGACATATATGCATATACAGTATATGTGTATATATATAATTTTATTTTTTAATGTTTTTTTCTTTTTTTTTTTTTTTCTTTTATTTTGGCAAAGCATTTAACAGTTGGTGAGCTTATTTTACCATTAGACAGATGTATTGGTAGGACATGAACGTTATCAGGAGATAAGCTTTTCAAGCGTGTTGCATATGCAGACTTCATAAATACACTAATAAAGTTTTAATTCTCATGAGCATACTTGTTTGACTTTTTTACGTTGCTTCTGATTTTATTTTTGTAGTTGATCAATAAAGCAAGAGGAAATCTCCAGTAAAGCTCTGTTCCTAATGCTTATGCTTGTGTTACTGAGTGGGGTTTGGGTGGTGTAAAAAACTGTGGTTATAATAAATGTGAAATACAAAGCAGTGAAATGTCTGTTAGCATAATTGGAGTTTCACAAGCAATGAGAAGGTTTAAATGTTCAATTAAATTTGTTCTTTTTAATTTAAATTTCCCCCATTTTAAGATCTGATGTGATGTTCTTAAAAAGTGTTACTTTTATTAAAATATTGGTGCATATATATAGATTTTTAATTCACTTAAGGCAGGAGTTTTCTCATGAAGTTGTTTTATTCACCAGATTTCTGGTGTAATTTAAATTTTTAAAATTCATTTACCTCACATTAGTACCCAGATTTGCCCCCCCCCCCTTGTTTTTCATTTATTTACAGCAAATGTGTCCTGTCTCCTAATACAGATTTGATGTCATTTTCATAGATTTTAAGCACACAACGATGAGGAATATAGCATGTGAATGATCAGGTATTTGTGTTTGAAGCAGGAAAAAAGTGTGAAGATCTCGAACAAGGCCCGATCTGTAATGGCTAAAAGAATGGGTATCCCAAAACAGCAGGTCTTTCCGGGTGTTCCTGGTATGCGTTGGTTACTATCTACCAAAAGTGATCCAAGGAAGGACAAATGGTGAACATATGCATTGTTTATGTGAGGAAGAGATGGCACCACCTTACACTTTGGTGAAAAGGCAAGATGGAGGAGGGAGTGATGCTTTGCGCAACGTTCTGCTAGAAAACTTTAGGTCACGGTATTTATATGGATGTAATCACACTGATGCAGACTGAGAACACCCCTTAATGACAACAATAGACATTCATGTCAGTGGCTTCTTTCACAGCAAGTTAATGCTTCCTGCCACACAGGGATGTGCTGGACAAGAGAGCCCGATCCAAGCAGGCCCCACCTCACAACTTGCAGGACTTCTAGGATCTTCAGAGGTCTTCTGGAGTCCATGCCTTGAAGGGTCGGTTGTTTTGTTGGAACAAGTGGGACCTAAACAATATTAGGCACGTGTTTTTTGGTGTTTAAGCTGATTGGTGTATGTGATGCATAAAAATGTATTCAAATCAAGTTGTGGTATCCAATGAGACACTTAATTCTTTTTAAATAAAACTATTTTAAGGTTATCCTATTTTATTTTATTTTTTTTTAACTTTGATCGCAAATTAATTTATTTTTCAATACTTAAAAGCACTTGTCACTTCATCTCACTATTTTTAATTGATTTTAATTAATTAATTAATTAATTAATTCCATTTATTCAGTCGTGCAAAATTTACTTAAAGCAGAGTCATGTTCTCCAGTCCAGCTCTACTGAAAAGATGACTGCGAGGTTTCGGTAGAGGTTTCAGTCGTGTCCTGGATTGTTAACTACCTGACTGACAGACCACAGGATGTCCACTTGCAGTACTGGTGCTCCACAGTGGACTGTTCGGTCTCCTTTTCTCTTCACCCTTTACACTGCTTACTTCAGCTACTGCACTGAGCCCTGCTATCTTCAGAAATTTTCTGATGACTTGGCTATAGTTGATCATATCTGGTGGTTAGTACATACAAGATTGCAGTGGATAATTTTGTTAGCTGTAGTTAATGTGACAAAGAAGCTAGTGATTGACTTGAGGAGAACTAAAGCACTTATGAACCCTGTTTCCATCCATGATGTCCATGTGGACATGGTAGAGGATTACAAATACCTAGGAGTTCACATCAATAATAAACTGGACTGGACCAAGAACTCTGAAGACATCTCTACTTTCTGAGGAGGCAGGATGATGCTAAAGATAATCTTTGAGTCTGTGGTAGCCAGTGCTATCTTTTTTGTTGTTGCATGCTGTGGCTGCAGACTGAGCAAACTTGTCTGTAAGGCCGGTGATGGTGTGGGAGCGTAGCTGGACTTTGACTGTAGTGTCAGAAAGAAGGATGTTGTCTGAGCTACTGGCCATCTCAGAAAACAACCTCCACCCGCTCCATGATGTCTTACAGGTACAGGAGTACGTTCAATCGCAGACTTTTCCAACCAAGGTGCTCCTTAGTGTGATACAGGAAATCCTTCCTACCTGTGTCCATGGGACTTTATAATTAATCTGTACAACAGCACATCTCAGTGTTTCAACAATATAACTTTATTGCAATATTTATTTAAATCCTAACTTTTTATTTTTAAGTAAATATTATCTTGTGTATGCAATTCTCTATTTTTGTATTCTTATTTTGGTGACATGGAGCTGTGGTGATGAACCCAATTTCCCCATGGGAATTAATAAAGTATTATGATTCTCAGCATGTCTCAGAAACCTGAAGAAACGTGCAGGATGGAGATACTCAAGGTCCAAGCTTAGGACAGTGTTTCTCAGGTAGTGTTCTATATACAGTATATTTTCAAGACACAGATGGTTCTGATCAACACGTGCTCATGTTCCCCATTAGGGGTCGCCAAAGGCTGACAAATGGATGGAAACGGCAATGTTTTGTAGATGCTAATTCTAAACTCATTTTGTAATTAAAGTTTTTTTGTTTTTGTTTTTATTCAGTAATTGTATTCAATAATTGAACAAATATAGTCTATTTAAACACCTTTTTTTTTCATCCCATTGGGTGATTAAGTGAAGATTTATAAACAAAAGCAGGAAAAAAGTCCCATATCTCTGACTGCTTAGTTCTGGTGATCAGTGACTGAAAATCAAATTTTGCACTTTTCATATGCTACAAAGATTATAAGATATCTTACAATTTTCATTTTGCAGGAGCCTGGCAGGGATTCTGCTTTCCTCTTCAGGCAAATGCCTCCACACAGCTTCCATATTGCTGTAATGTAACACACATTTTAAAGATTTTAATCATGTACCTCTGCACGAGACATAAACCAATTTCTTAATATGGTACTTCCCATTAAGTGGTAACTGTTTTAGCTAAAAGCTTACTAACTGCATTGTCGTTAAACATCTCTCACACATTAAACCCATTCTCTGTGGCCTGGTACTTTGTGGTTTCTCCACATCACACCGTTATATAGGAAAGTGAGCTTACATAATTTATGTAGCATTTAGCCTTCGGGTTAGGCAGCATTTCACATTTTAGTTCCCCTTGTGGCACGTTAACATGGAGCACAACATTTCCCTCAACCAAATGAACATTTACTGTAGGTTACAGAATTACTGGAATTGTAATCAAGCTGCTTTTTTTGTATCTTTCTTGGAAGTGTAAAGAAATGGATAGCTTTCAATTAAAATCTATCCAAGTTGCATAATGTTTTATAATTTATGCTTTTGCCAGTGAGTGAATATGATATTGGTGAATGATAATGGTGAACTTTCAACATGTAGCTGGAAGATTTCTTTACATTTTACCCCTCTTGAGCTCAGACAATGGTCTCCGTCTTCACTGTTGTCCTGGCCGAACTGCTTGAGAGAAACCTATTGTCAGTTTTTGGCCATAAGGAAAACCTATCATGTATAAGTTATGGCCCCTAATTAAAACATGGCCCTAACCTATACTTGACCCCACTGTGTTCCACAATGGCTTCCCCGGATTGCTTTGTGCGATACCCTCTGACTTGTCCAGTGTGAAGTGTTGGATGTCTTCTGGAGGCCTTTTCCTAGTTCTTTGGCAAAGGTCTGGAGCGGTAACAGGAGTCTTGGGCTGCTGCAAAAATTTAATTAGGCCCAAATGAGTTTTCCACTCACTGTAAGCACTGACAATGTCCAGGACATGCAGGACGTCTCAGGGTCAGATGGTGACCCGAGCAGTGACCCTAGTCTGGAGAAGCAAGATTTTATGCAAGATGTATTTGCTTTTGGAGTTAGCTCTTCTCAAGTGTTAATAGATTAAAGCAAATTTTGAGTGACCACAGTGTTGAAAAACAAAACAAAATGTTACACACAATTTAAAAATTTAATGTAAAGCTCTGAGGTCTAGCATTGCAGCATCACAGTTCTAAAGTCTCTGGTTCAATCCGAAGCTTAGGTTGCTAACTGACTGAAGTTTCCCCAGGGTTCTCCAGTTTCCTCTCAACACACAAAAACATGCCAAAAGGTGGTTGCGAATGAGGTGTATGCATGATAATCCATCTATTTCACTATCATGTCCAGAGTTTTCGGGATAGACATTGGATCCACCACAAATCTGTTCATAAATATAAATATAGATTTTAATATTTTTTTTCAACTGGTTGTCACTTTACACAGAGGTTGAGCAGTTCAGTCCTTCAGGCTGTAGTAGCTGCAAGGTCCACTAGGTGGCAGCACATCAGGAGAAAAGAGCCACTAGGGACAACAGCTGGGCCGATGAGCTGTGATTCTGTAGTGCTCTTCATTGGCATGGTAATTAAAGCAATTAAACCGATTATTACTGCTTTCCAAATGAAAGCTTTTGTCTCTCATTAAGAGTGGCTATTATTACAAGCGTTACTGTAGTGATATAGTGATTTTGACAGTATTAGCCTCAGGTTCAGATTATTCATTCATTCATTCATTCATTCATTCAATCATTTTACTTTGACGTTCAAGTTTGGGTTGCCAGATTGCTGGGAATGAGTTAGGTTAAGAAAACAATTGAACAAGAAATGAGTGAGAGGCATGAATGAAAGGAAGAACTCGTGTTTACTGTGACCTTTTCCTGAAATGGATGTAGTGACTCTCCAGAGAGGTAAGTAGCCATCTAACTGGGTTTGATCTCTGGGGTTAAGTGATAGGGGATTGGTCAGGGAGATCTGAATATTTTGGTAACGCAGCCTTTCTTTATTAGTAGTTGACTAGGATTTTGTTGCTTCTGAGCAAAGTACTAGCTAACTACAGTACTTTGGTTTGCTTTTTTAAGGAGATTGTGTTTATATGGATAATTGTATATATTTATGATTTAGGCCACATGTGTATGACATGACAGCTTAACACACTGTTCCTGTGGTGATAAATATCCAGTCTTTCGATTTTTTATTTTTTTTATTTTGTCTCACTCTCCCTTAATTTACCATTGCACTTTAAATAAGTGTTCCATAGTTTCAAACCATATAAACCGAGGAGGAATCTATGCTAATTGTATGCATCTTATGATGGGACAGACAGATTTGGGGCCTCATTTTGTAGCCTGTTTTTAGCAGTACCACCCTTCCAGTTCAGTGCACCCCTCTCCCACCTAAAGAATTACACACTGGGGTGGGGGAGTTATAAAAAACTGTTTCGTTTAATAATTGATGTGCTGCATTTCAATCAATTTTACCACGGCGCTAGGCTAATTAAGGGTTGCCTCCCATTCCCAGGGGTAATTTAAAGACGGCACGCAGAAAAGAGTTGATTCTCTTTACTCTCCTTGTTCTCTCTCTCTCTCTCTCTCTCTCTCTCTCTCAATACATGGGAATTCGCTATTTCAGGAAAGCAGAGATGGCAGAGTGACCCGTCCTCCATGTCCGTCTCCCGGGGCGTCAGCCTAAATGCAATTAATACAGCCGCTGCGTCGACTGCTAATTATTAAATGACAAAAAGAGATTATTTTACACCAGACTAATTTAAAGTTCATAGATGCTCTTTTTTTAATTAATTAAATAAGGAAAAAGTACACTTTAAGCATGACTAACGGCATTCGCACGTGAAGGTAATAATTAGCCACGCCAATGGTTCTTACCTAGTCAGGCTACTTGGAGGGGAGGCTTATTAATGAGAGCAGCTTAAGAAGCATATTCTTTGAGTATTTAACAGTAAAATTAATAACGCAGGAGCTCAATTAAGGGAAAGGGGGAGTCATCTGATCCTTAAATATGCAAATGCACCTCCTCCCTCCAAAATCCATGTGTCAAGTCAGACGACGGCCATGTTTCAGTACCGTTATCAGCAGGTCTTGAAGGTCTTTTTAAACATCTACACATACATGATTTCCACTTGCAGGAACAACTAGGTGTCGACTTTCTTTACTAATATATACACCATACATCATATCAAGTGATAAAGTCTGATCAACACTCCAGACTCAGAAAAACTGAACTGAAGTGGTATATATTGAAATTTTTTAAATGCAGGGTAGAATACTGATGGATCCAATCCTGAGCTCAGGTTATGGTGTGTGTGGAATTTTGCATGTTTTTCATGTCTGTGTGGTTTTCCTCTGGGTCCTCTGGTTTCCTCCCACCTCTAAAGAAATACTAGTAGTACCATTGGTGACTCTAAGTTGCCCTGTGTGTGTGTGTGTGTGTGAGCGTGCATGTGTGTGAAAGAATCTGGGTGTGTATTCCGACCTCACTCCCACTGTTCCTGGGATACGTTCTGGATCCATCTTTCTCCTGACTAGGTTAAAGCTGTTACTGAAGATGAAAGAACGAATGAAATACGATTTATGCATTTTTTTCCCCCGCTAAGGGATTTATTTTGCTGTGTTTTTTTGGGAAAAGTTTCTGAATATAGGTTCTTCAAGTCTATGGATAAGTTTCCAATCATGTTTTAAAATCAAATTATGTGAATTTTAGTGAAAAAGTTAAACACACACATGGTAAAGAAAATACTAAACAAGGTTTTATCAAGGATTAGGTCTGTACCAAATTTTATTTAAATTAAATTTTTTTTGCTTCCTAAACAGTGTCTGTTTTTCCAAACATGTAACAGTCCTACGTTTTTTTTTGTTTTTTTTTTTGGGAACCTATCCATAATGTAGGCATTATTTTGAGTGGAAGAGAAATTTATTTTCTTATTAGAGCACTCGAGTAAGATCTAAACTTTTTCCAGTTCCTTGTTGTCACCTAAAATGTTGTGTGAAAACATTTGACTGGCAGGCAATGTTGTCGGGATGCTTCAGCACCCTGAGGGCTGACCTACAGACCTTTTCTTGAGCTGATAAAGTAAACCCAATGGAGCAGCAACTAATGTGGAGACAGGAATTACCCAAGGGCAAATGACGACGCCCAGGGAAAATCAGTATTGAAGTGGCGCCACATCGACAAGGCTGGATTGACCAGTGGTCGTTTACTGCTCTGTTCATGTCTGATTGATTCTCTGTCGATATGTCTGGACTAGTTTACTCAAAGCTTAAAGCGTGTGCTCATGGATATATTTCTCAATGTCTTGATTCTAGGTTGCACTGCTGTGTTTTCAATTCAGAACATGTCTGCGTAGCTATTAACCTGGAATTTGCTTACATGCTCTGTGTTGTATTCCTTAATGTCTAAAGCTTAGCACCAAAACCCAGCTGGCAATCTAATTAAAAGGTAAGGCAGCAGAAGGAAGTGACCTCTACTTGATGTGATGTACTGATGTAGACCTCGCGCCACTGATCCAAGGCTCCAGTGCGACAAAGAGAGCAGACTAGAGAGGACGAGATGACTGGAGTGTTGTGTTGTTGTTTTTTTTTTCATGTGCATTGGCTGTAGCTATTGAGAAGATGAAAAGAAAGCCATGTGTGCCTTTATTAAGTATTGCCTGAGGAAGCTTTGTATTTGTTTGTTTAATCCTCTGTCCTCTTTCTCTAGCCTGGAGAAGAGACATCCCTTCAGCAAATGGGGAAGAGGAGCCATCGGAGAATTGAAGAAGAGATGAAAGAAAGGAAGGCGAAAGAGAGAGAGAGAGAGAGAGAGAGAGAGAGAGAGAGAGAGTGGAGGATGTAGTGACTGGAACCGTAGGCCTTGAGAAAGTGTGATGGTCTCAGGTGTTGAAGGATTCTCCTATTACGCGGTGAGCAGTTAGAGGCAGGCTTACTGTCACAGCTTTCCCCCACCTTCTCTCACCTTCTGTGATAACAGCTCTTTTCATGACGACGCTTTATTAGCCAGTTTGCATGATTGCAAATGGCTTCTTATGTGGTGGAAACTTCAGTCATTTACATCGGCTCATGTTTTGCTAATTAATCTCAATCATGGTCTTTTTATTACTGAAAAGAGAGATGGATAATTGGCTGTGTGTATGTGTGTAAGGAATAAAAATGATGAAGCAGAAAATTATAGGGAAATAATCAACAATTAGATGACTTCTTCATAGGAGTTGTTGAACAGGAGGCATGAAGCCTGCCCTGCTTTTTCTTTAAATCGGAATTGAAATGATCAACAATTAAATGTCCTCTTCCTCTTCTTCCTCTTCCTCTTCCTTGTCATTATTCCAGAATGCAAGACATAAAACCGATTTAAAACTTTTGAGTCAAAGGAACTAGTTGTAGAACAGGAGACATGAAACCTGTTCTGCTCTCTCTTTAGATAGGAATCCTTACCAAAAAAGGGAAATACTGTAGGTGAATAACACTCTCCCAGTCTAATTCAACATACTTTGGCTGCTTGTGACTGCAAAGTCCTACTTATAATGTAAACAGTATAAAAAGGTTTATAAGCATATCGTGCTGATCTCCTGAAGCAACACAGCCCATCCTGAGCATTTCAGCCAGTTAAGACAGGTCTGCTGTTAATCTGAAGGATTAGTCACAGCTCTCTTACATAGCCCCTGAACTCTGCAGTGGTGTTTAAGACAAAATAATGGATGTTAGGGCTGTAGGTGCTTTTTTGAATACAGATTAAGATGTACTGGTTTAGTGTAGCCAATATCCAATGTCTTTTAAGAGTGAACAAGATTGCCAGAAGGCAGTAATGTGGCACAGTGGGTAGCGTTGCCATCTCACAGCTCTGGTTACAGTTTGGATTACTGTCTGTCTCTCCGAGTTGTACATATTCTGCTTATGTCTGCATTCTAAATTTCACAAGACCTGTAGTCATGAAAGCCAATATGAAGTTTAAGTACCAGTTTTTGTAATGAAAAATCATCCATTTTTGTATGTTCACACCTGATTATCAGACATATAAGTGCTTGTTGAACATCTCATTCCAGCTTTACTCCCCATTGTTGTTATAATAAGCAGTGTTGTATAAAGTACTAGAAAGCAATAATTGAGTAAAAGTACAAGTATCGTACTAGAAAAAGACTTCAGTAGAAGTGAAAGTCACCTTTTAGAATATTACTCAAGTAAAAGTCTTAAAGTATCTGATATTTACTGTACTTAAGTATCAAAAGTAATTTTCTGATATTTAATGTACTTATATTTGAAGTAAAAGTAAAATTTCAGTGATTCTCGGTAGGCATAAGACCAGGGGCGGTTCTAGGGTTTCATCTTTAGGGGTTTTAGCCCTCAGTGAGAATATAAAACTCTTCTTGTTTTAAATTCTCACTGAGGGCTAAAACCCATTTTATTATATGACTACATAGTAAGCCAAATGTTATGGTATTATTAAATGGCAAAAGTGGACACCAAAATTTTATGCATGATGTAATGATGCCAGTCTTGAATCAAATCAGTTCATGTATGTGTGCATTCTCTACAAACAGTGTGTCCAATGAATGCAGTCATTAATAAACAAATATTCACAAGACAAAGACCAAATCAATACATTTTTATTTAGTATTGATACTGCATTAATATTTTGTTTGTGCTATCAACTCTGGTAATAAGAACAGTGACATTTCACTGCTTTTCGTTGCCGCCGTTATAGATAAACGCCTCCATCTCTGAATCCGCGCGCACGTTGCGCGTGCCTGTGCTTCTCCGTAACGCACGCGGAGCTGCGTAATACAGCAGTGATTCGCCAAAGCTCCCTTATTGCAGTCGCACACATTTCTTCTGATTTTATTTTGTAGTAACGAGTAACGGAGATGCTTAGTGGAAATATAACGGAGTAACAGTATACATTTTATCTAGGAAATGTAGTGGAGTAAAAGTGAAAGTTGACATAAATTTAAATAGTGAAGTAAAGTACAGATACGTGAAATTTTTACTCAAGTACAGTAACGAAGTATTTGTACTCCGTTACATTACAACACTGATAATAAGCTCCACTCTTCTAAGATGTACTCTGGGAAGATGTTGTGTGAGGAGGTCAGGGTGCACTTGGTGTTCCAGGTTATAGGTGTTGAGTCAGTGGGGTTGAGTCAGCGCCTTGCGGAGGACATTCAAGCCTGAATTTTCCAATCCAGCCTGAAACTACACCATGTCTTCTTGGAGCTCAGTTTGAGCACAGGTGCATTGTCATGCTAGAGCAGTGTTTGGGCCTTTTACTTCCAGAGATGAGAAACTGTGATGCTTCAGAAAAGAAAGACATCCTTACATTTGTGTGCTATCTGTAGGATATGTCTGGAAAATAGATTTGCATATAAATGCATTACCACTAGACAACACAAGCATTATTATTCATCTAGGATGAGACTAAGATTTAGCATATTTAGCAAAACCAATTCCTAAGTCCACATAAAAATGGCAGAAGGTCTAAGATTATTCAAAGTTACTAAAAAATCACAGTGTTAAATGGAAAGAGTAGTGCTAGAAAAATACTGACAACTAAAATATTAATATATTTGAATTGAATTGGGGGGGGGGGGGGCATGGTGGCTTAGTGGTTAGCACATTTGCTTCATACTTCCAGGGTTGGGGGTTCGATTACCGCCTCTGTCTTGTGTGTGTGGAGTTTTGCATGTTCTCCCTGTGCCTCAGGGGTTTCCGCTGGGTACCCCGGTTTCCTCCCCCGGTCCAAAGACATGCAGGGTAGGTTGATTTGGCATCTCTGGAAAATTGTCCGTAGTGTGGGAGTGTGGGAGTGAATGAGAGTGTGTGTGTGCCCTGCGATGGGTTGACACTCCATCCAGGGTGTATCCTGCCTTGATGCCCGATGACGCCTGAGACGCCCCATGACCCGAGAGTAGTAGTTTGGATAAGCGGTAGAAAATGAATGAATGAATGAATTGAATTGAGATTTTGGACAAAGAATTTAAAACATGAGGATAATGATTCAGTTCAATTCAAGTTTATTTGTATAGCGCTTTTTAAAATTGTCTCAAAGCAGCTTTACAGATCATAAACAGAAAAAAAAGGTTAATATAAAGAATAATATAAGGATTAATAGAATACAAAATTCAAGATTAATATATATTTAGTTCACAATGCGTGTGTATTTATCCCCTATGAGCAAGTCTGAGGTGGCTCAGGCAGCAGTGGCAAGGAAAAACTCCTTTAGACGATAAAGGAAGAAACCTTGAGAGGAACCAGACTCAAAGGGTAACCGATCCTCATATGGGTGACAGTGGAGGGTGTGATTATAAATATACAGTCATATAAATGTTGTATTGATGAGTTCACATCTCGTCTTTAGTGTCGCAGAGTCTAACTGGAGCTGGTAGATCTCTAGATGCCTCAGGATGATGATGATATTGATGATGATGATTACCACCAGTTCACAAGTCCTTCAGACATTCATTTATTAGATCAATATTGATCAAACATGACAAGGAAAAAACACTTCTTGTTACCCAGACAAATATTTTTGTTTTTCTTACAGCATCCCTGTGTTCCAGTGAACATTAGGAATGCTTTATTGCCTGACGAAGTGTCTTTAAAGATTAAACACATATTCTTTCTCTTTGGAATGAATGGAAAATATATCTCTGTTGGATTTCTTCAGAGTCCCATCTGTATCTGTTCTCATGGAGCTATCTTGTGCTATAACCCAAAACTGAATAAGATTTGAAGATGGTGTGGAGGCTGAGGGGAAGCTGAAGGCACTGTGAGGTGCTGCGCCTGGCCTGTGGGAGGGGAAGAGCTTTGTTTTCTTCAGGAGGTGCCAGGCTTTGGACAACAGCCACGGGTCATTACATTCAATTAGCGATGCAGGGCCTACTGTGCTGAGCCTTGTACCATTGGTGTATGGGATTAGTAATGTTATCAAGATATGATGCAGTACTTCAAGTGTTTGAATGATTAAGTCCTTAAAATCTATTTGGTGTAGTGTAGATATAGTATGAAATATTTTTTAATCATGTAGAAACATTTGTATTTTTTAAACTGTCCATTTAACGTTATACCATCTGAAGGCTGTATATCATGTACTACTCTGTGATATATGTGTGTTGTATAAAGATATGACGAGAGGGCAGAACCTCGGACCGTCCCATCACGCCCCGGCTGGTCGAAGGAGACCGGTGACCTCAGGCGGGGTCGGGGCGATGACGGATGGGCGGGCTGTAATGGTGGGGGCTCGCAGCAGGAGCCCCCGGGGCAAAGCAGGCCCTCTCCTGTCCTCCCGAACGGCCGGCCGCCTGGGTTATTGATGCTCCCGCCCCAGGGGGAGGGGAGGGGGGAGGAGGGATTGTGGGAAATGGATGCACGTAGGCAACTCGCCGTTCTGTCATCAAACAACGGGCTTGTGAAAGATGGCCAGCGCTCAATATGATCAGTCATCTGTTGATCAAGATGTAATGTGGCTCCGTCTTGTCTCTCACTCACTCTGCCTCTTTGGAGCTGCCGGAGTTTTTAAACCATGCAGTCCCATTTTACCTTTTACTGTGTCTTTGCTTTGACTTCTTTTCTTGTTGACTTGTGTGTGGGTGTAGGAAGGATCGTATTTGTTATTTCTTATCATGTGCAACACACACACACACACACACACACACACACACACACACACTACCACTCAGCCTTGTATCATATGGCTGTGGCTAGTGGAGATGTAATGCACTCAAACAGGCAGTATTCATGCGGTGAGTGAGATGCATTTTCTCTGAGTGAGGGGCCTGAACAGGTCTTGCGGCCTGACCACAGCGCCTTTGTTTAGTTCCCGCAAAATACATAATGCAGCAGCTCAAACCGCTGCCAAAGTATTTACGCTCCTCCGCTGACCGCACTTAAAATGGCCCTCAGCTTTAAGCGTTCTCGATCTGCTAATGCCGAGGAGCCTCGATTAGCTAACGAGACAGCTCTGGTCTCAGGTGACATGAGAATGAGGCCTGCATGAGTCGCCTGACAACTTTATGATCATGATTATAGTGGTGGCGCTGATGCATGAACCGGTCTATGATTGCTGGTCTGACTAACATCATGGCAGCTGACAGAATAAACAGAGACTGGCTCAGAGACTCTGCAGCATCTTACAGTCATTATTACTGTAGCACTACTCACTCAATCACTCAGAGAGAGGGAGAGAGAGAGAGAGAGAGAGAGAGAGAGAGAGAGAGAGTCTTCGAGATACTTAGATACTTCAGGACAGCTAAGTAGGTGTATTATCCTGATGGCTGTCACTGCTGCAGTGGCAATATTTGCGTTTTTTTTTGGTCCTGTAACGTTATCCTGCTCTTTAGAGCAGGGGCCCGTGGCTCTGGCTGACCCCTCTGTCTGACCCTAGTGTAAACACCATGTCATGTTTAGCCCTCTTAAATAGGCCTGGCTCTCATCAATGTTTTATGCTGGGGTAAATATCATATGCTCTTCACTTATTTACATCCGCCCAAGGAGCTCTGAAACCCTTGTCCACATGAAATATTCATTATCATTTTAGCAAATGCATGTCTTTGTCAATACTGCTGGGTTTGGGTGCCCACCCTACCCCACTCTCTGGAGCTCGGATCAGAGCTTTATGGCTTCATAGATGTGGCAACAGGGAGGTTACGATGAATTACATTAGCCGAGGTATCCTTCGCGTCTTGCTGGCGCAAAACTTGATCCTGCTTTTATGGCGCATTCGTTTCATTGCTATTTTATTTTTGTCAGGAATCAATGGGATTGTGGAGACGAAACGGCACATTAATTTGATTTCTGGTTATAACTGTAACAGTCTTATAAATAGAGTGTTGGAAAGCTGGTTAATATAGTGGAGTAGACTTAAAGCACATGCAGTACAAAAGACAGTTTTCCTGCATAATTTTTGTGCTCATCATAAAGCGATTGTGTATTATTTAGATTTTTTTTTTATGTTTTTTTTTTTTTATAATTTATTCAGTTTATAATGAAAGCCTGTATAAGAAGCCTATACTGTGGTATTTAGTCTCTTGTTACTAATTCAGATCCATGGCCTCAGGTGTGAGGTTGGTGCAGATGAATACAGTCTAGTTAACATTCAATCGGTTTTAACATTCAGCTCCTTCTTTTTCATCTTTGTCCTTTCATGTGAGAACACTCTTTCGTTCACCGTATCAGTCCTGCACGCTCGCTGTGCTTTGATTTTATATCTCGATATGCAATTTAATTTTTGTCTTCTTCAGGTAGGAAAGAAACACCTCACTTTTAACCCGCACCGTCGTTCGAGGTCTTATGTTGTTCTTTATTAGGATAAGATCAGAAGAAAGAAATCAGCGCTACATACTGATGTTCAGTAGAGAATTAAGGTTAAATAATAATAAAAATAAAAATAATAATAATGAATGAAAGCATGTTGCTTCATGTCAGTTAAAATTTTTATGAGCACAAAATAAGAAATGAACACCTTTACACCTTTACACCTTTACACCTTAAACTGCTGTTTTGTTGCATTATATTAACTGCAAGGTGAGTGCCTATTGCTGTGTGGATTAGACAACGTAGATCTGAACTAAATCCTGACAAATTTTCCTGCTTTCTGGGCAGCTCTGCTCTCCTGGGAAGATGAGTGAGCCATGAATTCTTTGATTAGAAGATTTTAGTATCTCATTAATATTTTTTGTGTCCCCTTAACTCTCTGTTGTCACCAATTTCTTCAGTAACTAGAGTGAATAGAAGCATGGAGTATATTAGGGTATATCATAGGTGGGCATTTGGATTGGGATGCAAAAATGGTTGTAAGAGGAGTCATGAAGCTCATCAGATAAAGAAAAGCCATGCTTATTGACACAGTGGTGTCTTGATTATGTGTTGATATCCACATTAACACAGTGGATGTGACAGGATTGCCACGTTCATGCAGTCATATTAAGTCTATGCTTTCAATGCTTTATGATCAAGGTCACTTCAGTTTTAATTGGTATTTTACAAACATTTCTGTGGGTACATGCAAAAAAATAAATAAATAAGTAACTGCAGTTGCAGGTCGCATTTATCAAATGTTCTGTAGAATTCTGTCAGAATTTGAAGGAAATATGTGGAACTGGTCAGTATTCCAGGAGTTGGTGGGATAGGTAGGAATTTCTTTAGGACCAACCAGGTGGGTTTGACCAGAATTTCTTTGTATTTTTTTGGAGTAGGTGTGGAGTAGAGTTTGTGGGTTTAGTCAGAGTTCGTTTGGAATTGAGTGGGAATGGTCAGAACTACTATTGATGCTGGTGGAGTTTGTTTTTGGAAGTAAGAATGAGTGGTCAGAATTTCTTTGAAATTAAGCGGGAGTGTATTTTATTTGTGATTTAAAAAATCGCACATACCTGCTTGATGCATTAATGGGTTCTATAAGTTCAATAGGTTTATCAAGCAAGGACTGAAAACTTTATTTAGGAATAAATACAGTATAAGGAATTAGTAACAATTTTCAACCTTTATTTTGCTGGATATGATAAAGCTTTATGGATTTATCATGTTTGTTGAACAACATCTATGATTTATGACTTTTAGTCTTTTACCTATAGTAATCATTTTGTTTATAGTAATAATAATGAAGTAAACTGTGGACAGGGCTCGACTCGGGAGATGATGGAAGAATGGCCGTTGAAATATTTTGAAATCTGTTGTTTTAAAAGCACATTTCTTTGCAGACAAAATCAACAAAAACATCACTAACAATGTAACTGTGCTTTTTGGGAAATATTATTTACATCAGTTATAGTGAGTAGATGGATCCATCCCCTTTTTGATCCTTGTTCCAGCTTTATTACTTTTGTGCTGTCTGTGTACATTTTATATTCTCTCTTTGTCTACCAGGGCTTAGTTGTTTCTTCCCACATTTCCAAACCGTACTGTGATCTCCTGTGATTGACTGGTGTCACAACCCTACCTCTACTGCTGATCCATCTCAAGTCTGACTAGCATAAAGAATTTAATGAATATGAATGAATATGCATTATGCTTTTATGTGTGCACTCTAAGGGAGTATTAATATAAAAAAAAGTTATATTAACGGTAATAACTTGCACCTCAAGGTCTAACTTTAATTAATAAAGCTCGGTTTAGAGTCCAGTAGGATCTGAGAAGGTGTCTGTTAATTGATCATTGACTTCAAAGATTTATACTATAGTATAACTATAGTACTGACCGTGTATGATATTTTGGTTAGCATTCAGTTAGCAATTCTTATAAATCTTGATTTATATAAAATCCAATGAAATCCAATTTTGCTCTCCGTTAGAACTTCCAAGAGTTTTCTAGTAAGATTGGGTTGGTTAGACCTAATTCAGCAAGGTGACTTGATAAGGACACATTCATTCCTTTTGTTCAACTCTGCTCTTTGGCTCTTAATAGCCACAGAAATGTCTCATGCTAAAAGTGCACTTCTGGCCAGCTGAGTGAGTTTCGGTAAGACACGTGCCAGAGTTGAGCGTGACTTTGTCTCTCAGTTCCTCCAAGGTAATGGGTAGACACAGTGGCAGTCTTCTCTGCCCTGGGTGAAATAAGATGATAATAAGAGAAAGGAAAGCTATTACTGTCGCTGGGCTTTCATTATGCAAATGATATTAAAACAGGCCGCATGGATGGCCCCTGGCTACAGGCTAATCTCCATGCAGTGATTACAATATGTCAAACTTAGTCATTTTGATTATGACATGTTAATTACATGCCATGTTTTCACCTGCACAGCTGATAGGTGCACTCTAAAACAAAAAAAAGGAGACAGATCAGGACAAACATTGTTTTTGGACGTATAAAGGCAAGTAATTGTTGATTAATCAATTAGCTGGGAGACCTTAGTGATGTCAGAGAGGCTTGTCTGTTAGATTGAATGTACATGTTAACGAACGGAAAGAGCGCAAATGCTCCAAACTCTAAATTGTAAAATATATATATATATATATATAATATATATTAACCAAAGTTGTTTAATTTGATAAATATTTGGACTGCATTTTAGTTAGACTTCAGCCAAATTCAGGAAAGGAAACATCAGCTGCTTTAAAATCTATTCAGGTGTACTTACTATCAATTACATCAGTTACACAAACAGGAAATGTAACCAATATGTATTAAAGTAAATAAATGTGTTTTATTGTCTACTACTCACTGTAGCTCTGTATCTTCACCTTACCTTTTAGCTTCACTGTAGTTATTGTAATATATGTTTTATGCTTAATTGATGGTCCTTAACCTAAATAGTACAGAGTTGAATCATTTCTGGTTAGTGGTAATTCCCATTCCAACATCCAGTAATTCAAATGAGTACACACCATATAGACACTATATAGGATCTCGTACTCCAGCCAGTGGTGACGGGGTTTCCTGCCCGTCATTCATTGATACTATTAGAAGCTGTAGAGACCCATTGTGTTTATGCATCTCTAGATGGAGATGCCAATTCTAATGGAGGCCTCTCTCATTTGAATGAAGTGGTTAGGGCTAGCTGAGTGTTCTTTAGCATGAGGCACGGACGGCCTGACCCATCTACTCCGTTGATTGTTTATGTGCTTTATGCCACAAATCCTCAGGGATTCATAAATATTGATTGGAGACATAAAATGGATGGAATCCTTCTAGCAGGTCCAGGCACTGGGAATACACTCCATTTTTTTGACGACTCCGAGACTAAACACAATGGGACCTTTGCCTCAAAAATTGTTTTTGATGATGATTTTTTTTTCTTCCTTTGATTTTTTTTTATTTTTTATTTTATTTGTTGTCTTTGCTACCTCTGGCATTGTCAGGAATTGCGTGGTGATACTGAGAAACAGACCGTCTGTGTTCATGTAGCTAAAAAGTGCTTTTTCTTTCTGCTTGTTGCCAGATTCATGCCCTGTAGATACATTTCAACTGCTGAACATTTTTTATATTTAATTAGGAATAAATAAAGCAATTTAATGTTTTCACCATTATTTATATATTATATATATTATATATTTTGGTGTTTGTTTGAGACTGAGACCTCTCTGTCTTGCTTAAGACAATGAGCTTAAAACAGAAATGAGTAAATGAACAAACAAACAAATAAATATTATATTGTACTATTTATTTATTTATTTATTTATTTATTTATTTATTTATTTATTTATTTATTTATTTACAGCGGGAAGTCCCTTCAGGAAAAAGAACTATGATGTGTATCTGTTTCAGCTCGTATTTCTCAAGCAACATCTAAAACCAGAAAATGCTGATAGATAGAGAGATAGATAGAGAGATAGATAGATAGATAGATAGATAGATAGATAGATAGATAGATGTGACATTGTTTTTTGTTTTTCTCTTAACAACTAGTTTATTCGTCATTGTTACTGCTAAAATCCCAAATCAATGGAAGTCAATGAGCATCAATAAAGTATATTGATGGACTGGTTGCATGTCAATAACAATAAACAGGATAACCAGTGTTGGTTTAAGTTCTCTCCAAGTCGAGTCTTTTTTCAATATTTGTCAATCAAGTCTCAAATCTGCGACTTAAGTCTGACTCGAGTCAAGTCATATGACTCGAGTCCCCCATCTCTGTATTAGGCGACATTAACATGTAAGTGTTCTCATATTCTTGCCTTCTATTTTAGGTATTACCTGCCCTTCTATAATAATGAATACTGAGTGTCTTTAAATATATACAGTCTAAATGTATATTGGTTAAATGCTTATAGCATTATTTTCTTAATATAACAATACAATACGTTATGTGGTACATGTTTTAGAGTTTCTCACACTCCAGAAATACTGGCAGCACTACATTAATAGTTTAAATACATTTTTAAAGCGCATTGTTTTATCAGATGACACCTAGAATAGAAAGTGGGTGTATGAGAACACTAAACGATGCTCTAATGAATTGTTTTGTTTGCTAATTAATGGCTAATTATGCGACATTAGTTTCCAATCATGTACACAATGAAATAAAGCTTTATTTCTCTCTGCAGTGGATTGGTGCCAAAGAGAGAAAGAAAGAAAGAAAGAAAGAAAGAGAATGAATGAGAGAATGAATGAGAGAATGAATGAGAGAATGAATGAATGAATATACATTTTTCCAGAGATATTATCCAGAGTTTAATCTTAAGCCAGAAACCTTTTTTTAGTTTATTTTTATGTACGTATAGATGCTTCATTTGACCGAACACTGCGCTGTCAACTTTAGTTTAAAAAGACAGACATGGCTAATTTAGCCCCCCTTCATAAGCAAGGCCTGCAATTTACTGCCCATGGAAAGAGCTCTGGACAAAAGAATTGAGCAGCAAAAACAACTTATTCAGTACCTGTCACCTTGTGTTAATAAATAAGAATATCTTTTTCCGCTGGATGGAGTTGTCTTGGCCGACCGGCCCAGGCGAGGTGAGGTGCGTGCTCTCTAGATTAAACATCTTGTCTGGTCAGGCAGCCTCCTAATAAATAGCAATCGGGATTCACTGTGTTTTAATGAACAAGACACTGCTTTTTACGGGGCGCAATTTATTGGGCCAATTCGCTGTGTCCATCAGAGCGGCTGCCCTCCCGTCCCGATCCCTGCCTTACCTCATCAGAAAGAAGGTGCGTGAAATTGGGCAAGTGGCTGCAAAAAGGCTCAGGGCCTCTGACTCAATTTAGCCACTGACATCTCTGATCTTGCTCCCTGAATCAGTAAGCAATTCTGGCAATGAGATGCATGGAAATTAATTACTCCATTTTCTGACCCCACACACACACACACCACACACACAAACACACACACATATTCACACATATGCAGCATGTCAGCCTGCCCCTCTGGGGTGTTGGATCGGTTTACATACGCTTAATAACAGGGCAGGGTGTCGCAGGATGTGTACACACACTTACTCACACACACACACACACACACACACACACACACACACACACACACACACACACACACACACACACAGACGACATCTGAGTGAATGTGACATGCCGGCCCACCCATTTGCACTTCCACCAGTGTCTGGGCCACACACTCAGGGAAGAAGGGGAGACACAAGTCCTGTGCACTTCCTTCTCCCCAAGCAATAGTGATATAAAGCAATTAACCATCTGTAAATATTATAATGCATGTCATGCTGATCTGGTAAAAAACATAAGAATTTAAGTCTTAACACTACTTTCTGGTGCTGTCACATTTGTCCCATTGGAATGAGTGCGGTTCAGATCACATTATGGTGTGGAGCAAACTGACTGGTCTAAATACACTGAAGCAAGGCTAATTTAATAAGTTAATTTTAGTGCAGTTTGATTGCAGTCTGAAAGCAAGTTGACTCTGAATCGACTCATTAAATGTCAAGGATTTTAGCTTGTGGCCATCATTTTTTTTGTGGCTCATTTGTGCCATGTACAAACAAACCAAACTAAAACAATCACACAGCAATAAACAAACAAGCAAACAAACAAACAAACAAGGAAACAAACAAAAATCCATTGTTGGTGCAAAGGGTATAAATGATCTCATATTCAGACTTGTTAAAAAGTGTGATAGTGTCTTTGTGTGATTAATTTAATTAACCTTGTTATTGCATGATGTCATTTAAAAGTCTATCTAGAATAATTAACTGACTAATATGTTTTTTAAACACCCAAGTGGGTGAATACAAGTAGACAAGTTTATGATCATACCTCTAACTAGAAAGCAAAAGAGAAAGCAGTACAAACTGTTAGCTGTGAAGAAAAATGTAGCTGCAGCATCAGGAAAAAAAAACATACCTCATAACAGCAAAGTGTCCCATAGCAGCATTATAAAGTGCAGGTGTTTTCTGTAATGGTTATCCTGTGGTTACTAGAGTAGTCTATGAGCATCATTATACCCAGGTCCTTACTAAATCTGTGAATATCTGAGTGTGCAACTTGATGCTAATTGTAATAGCATAACTAGCAGCTAATGTTAGACACAGTTATACTTTCAGTAGCAAAATTTTCATTTGCTGTGAAATATTCTTTAAATGTTATTTAACTGGAGTGAAAATTGTTAAAAAAATAAATTCTTTCGCATATTAAGATGCATTTTGCTTATCAAGATTAGTTAAGTTAGCAAAACAGCTAGCTTACCATTTAGGTTTCTCGGCTTGAGACTTACTAGTTAACATTTAGTAATTTATTATTTATTAATGTGGATGTAAGATATGACCAGTTTAAGCCTGTTTTATGACATACACTGAGCTTAAATGCTAGGAACCTGTGATTTTTTTTTTTTTTTAATTTTGTGATTTTTGCATGTTGGGGTGCTGGCTAAAAAGATAATTTGTAAATATTACAGTAATTGAGGATAATACAGAGTTTTGAATTTCTTCGTGTGTGTTATTCTCCTTTTTTATTTTCACAAAGTGTCAGTTTTTCAATTATATTTCAACAAACGTGGCCCAAAAATCAATCTGTGTGTTATCGATCCGCTATTCAGTATGAATTAACTTTATAGAAATCAAATTTTTGAGTTAAAGGAGTACTTAAAGAATCAAAAAGACTAATCCTGTAGTTTGTGTACTTCATTGTGTTACGTTAAGCCCTCAATGCTGCACTTCAATCCTCCTAATGGAAATTCAGCTCCTCTCGCTGACCTTGAATTGGACTCGTCTTAGACCTCAGGTCACATGACCAATCGTCATGTACGCATCTGCTCTCATTTTCTTTGTCACACTTGCCATTCAATAATTAATATTCTCGTTTCATTTAAATGCATATACGTTTGCATGGGTAACAAAAGAAGTCTTGTGAAATAATGATTAAACATCGAAAAGCTCTCTTTTAGGTTTAGTTGATTTAGGTTGAAATATGTTTATATTATTAACATAGCATTGCGATGGCCTAGCTTTATTCCCCTGTTACAGGCTACCCCTCAGTACTTAGCCCACATGGATCCTTACAGGCAACCTGAGAGAGTTCATTGTTACTTATTCATCGGCCAGACATCAGGTCAGCTCTGTGTTCACATTACACACCAACACTCTGTTTGCAAGGCTGATGGTAAACACTGGCTGCGTATGTCATCACTTCACAGGATCTCTCACGCAGGAGTGCCACCTTTTCATGTGCTGCTGTCCAAGAAACTGCCAACTAAACACCAGGGCGGTTGTGTTTGGTGTCACCGAGTGGTCTGATACGTGAACCACTGCGCTTCTGTCTCTTGGCGTTTAATCTCCTGCACACATCTGAAGCATCTCAACACTTCTTTCTACACTGTGCTACACATTACTAACCATCAAATCCTGCCTGTCAAAATTGCTGCTTAATGAACCTGTTGTTCATCTATGACATGTCTGATGGAGCCAGGTCTGGTTTCAGCCTCCATGGCATGTGAGAACTAGGGTGATAAAGAGACAGAGAAAGGAATGGTGCATTTTACACTGTAGCTGGAGTGTAATTACAGCGGGATCTTACTCTAAATATCACTTTCTCACGTCATGAATTAGCCATAAAGTCTAACTCTGAAAAAAGCGAGCCAAGGGTCAGAGATGAAAGGGCTTGGAATTGGAGTAATCTTTAAGGGCAGAGATCAGGTTGAGATAATGAGTCATCTTAGGTGGACACTTGACACAATCAACTCTTTATACCAGATACCAAAAAATTCTCTTTTGTTGTCCACATGTTTTTCATTGAATTCTTCTTTATGTCACATTCCAGATAATATTTTTTATGACTTACATGGAAAAAGACATTCACCGCTTTAAGGATTTGTACTTTTGTGTAGTAATTTTATGAGAATTCAAAATTAGATTAAATTTCTTTTTTAAAATTCCAAAAAAAACCCCAAAAACGATTAGTTTTTTTTTTCTTCACACAAATGTTTCTAACTTCAAAGTAAATGTTTTTCAAATCTATTTCAGCTCTCTGAGATGCCCCAAGTGCTTGTTTATAAGCCTCTAATATTCAAAGGTGTTATCTTCAACTACTAAAATTCTGTGCAAAGATATCCAACAGGGGGAAAAACAAACGTCTCACACTGAAAGCCAACACCAACGCCAGGAGTCCTGAATCATTTTATAATTTGTTAATACTAATTGAAAAAGACTGTTTTACAGTGTGGGCACAATATTTAGGTTAATATATTATAAATATATAATTATCTAAATATATATAACTTTCAATGTTGTAAATCCAGGCTTTGGACCTACAATAAAGTCCAGTGTAAATCTGATGGGATCCACCTGTGTGTGTGTGTGTGTGTGTGTTCTGAAGAGATTCCCCTGGCTAGCTTGAGCTCTGCTCACACTGCAATGCTGTAACATGAAGCAATTAACCTAACAGTGAGTTTCCCCCACCTCCTTCCCCTCCACTGGCGAGGGACCCAGGGTTAATTGGCAGCTTGGCTTAGACAATTTGCTGGAATCTGAGGCCGGGTGTAAAAGGCGACGGTCTGCTTTGTAGGAATCTGTGAGGCACACGTACATCACGGTCGTCCCCCTGGAACGAGGGCTTTATAGATGACGAGCCCTGCCAAGCAACAATTTACCTCTTATTACTCCATTTAAAACACGTGAAACAAGGACAGGCTCTTGATTTGAATCTGACACTGAAATTAGGGACAGATGAATCTGTGTCAAAATGTTTAACAAATATTTTACCGACCAAAAACCTTAATCAAATCTTTTATATTTGCTTAACTTCATTTATTAAGCTTCAGTAAAAATGTTATAAAATATAGCATGAAGACCACATATAAAAGAGAAAGATTTATCATTTCACCTGGAAGTCGAACTCTCGGTTATTAGGGTTCTACAGAGAACACTGAGTAACAAGCGAATAAGATTTGTGAGTTAAAATCTGATTTTGTAGTAAATAATTACACGGAATCAACTGGAATGAAAACGAATGAGTCTTGCTCTTGTCTGTCACTATTTCATCTTATAATGCACATGAACATCATCTAACACGTGTAGTTCATGATCACCGATCATGCTGAATTGTGTTAGCGAGAACCTCTCCCCTCTTTCTCATCAGTCATCTGCTGCACTCGTTGTCACTGCTAATCTGCGGCCGGCGTAAAAAACGACTATTCGCGCAATCTAATTGTCATTAAGTGGATTTAAGAGACTTGTTCTGGGCCTCTGCCATGAGAATTTGCACTGATTTACTATTTGTATGACAGGGGTGTGACACATCTATGCCAGATCTCTACAGGACAAAATATGTGTTAATCAATTCAGACACTGTGTCCATTGGAATAGACATTATGTTTATTTAAAAATGCAATTAAATATGTCATAATATGCAAAGCTCCCTAATCAACCTATTAAAATAAACTCATCACCACCTACAGTAACTTAATCTGAGAAGGCTTCAGAAATCACACAACACAGACATGGCTCATCTACAGTACTAGACAATTTTATTTCCATGATAGTTTTACCAATTTGCACTATTTATAATTTTTAACGCTGGCAAGTGATAATATCAAAAGCAAACTTGTAGATTTTAGCGCACTGTATTTTTTTTTAAAGATTATATCCAGCCCTAGTCTTAAAATTCATCTAAAGTGATTCACTGTTTAATATCAGTATGACGTTGTTTGCAAACATGAGTACAAATCATGTTTTATGTGCTAAATAAAACTGTGCTGCTTTGATTGAACATCCTATAGTTTAGCTTCATTATTATCAAGATCAGTTTCTTAATTATTATTAGCATGCTTAAGTTAAAAAGGTACAAACGAGTGTGGATTACAAATGTGAGTATATGTTAATAAAGGTTTTACTAACTTTAGACAAACATTTGGATTTTTACAGGATATCAAGAAGTAATAAGATGATTAAGAAAATGTTAACTTGGACCTAAATGTCTGTAGCACAAACATGCAATTAACTGATTTTTCCCATAAAACATACAGAAATGATGACTCTGGAAAACAACATAACAGAGTAGGATAACCTTAAAGACTTTAGCTCCGCCCACTCATCCTTCTAATACATTGTGTCACATATCCATGAAATCTTTTGTGTAATTATAACATGATTTTTTTTGTTTGTTTTTAAAGAAAGTTATTAAAATCACATTGTATAGTTTTAAAAATAGGTTTTAGTTTATTTTGATAGCAAAAAATATCAATTTATAAATGACATGAATCCATGACTATGACTAATTTAAACAGTATAAATATAAATAATATAAAATGATAACATGATCATCTTTAAACAATAAAGACTAGACTTTACTTTTGTTTATTTCAGTGCAGGTTAATTTTGTAGAGTTTTATTATTATTTTTTTGCTTAATTCTTATTCTTATTATCATATATAACAAAGCTCGAAATGCAAAACTAGCAAATTTAATGGACTGGTCTATAAGGAGACCATAAAGTCATCATTTATCCTATATACTACATAAAATAATGCAAATGTTGAATGTAAATGTTTAACAAACTAATAATATTCTACATATACAGCAAGGAACATAAAGGATAATCTTTTATTATTATTATTATTATTATTATTATTATTATTATTATTATTATTATTATTATTATTATTATTATTATTATTATTATATATTTATATATAAATTATATATATATATATATATATATATATATATATATATATATATATATATATATAATTTATTTTTTTTTTGTTTAAATATTCTTCTTCTTCTTCTTCTTCTTCTTCTTCTTCTTCTTCGTAGTAGTAGTAGTAGTAGTAGGAGTAGTAGAAGAAGAAGAGAATAGCCCAACCCTGCAGCTATATTTTTTATGTTCTGCAAAGCTGCTTTTAGACAATGTTCATAGTTAATAGTGTTATACAAATAAAAGTGAATTAAATAGAATTTAACAGTAGTAGTACAGTAGTACTAGCTCACACACTTTTATTTTTATTGAATCTAAATACCAAAATAAGTGAAACATCTGACTGCATATCAAATATATTTTTAGTGGAGTCGAGTAGCCACTGGGACTTTTGAAGTGACAAGTAGAATAATTATCTTCTCTCTTGTAAATCTGTGTTACAGACTCTTCTACATACAGTACAATAACAATATAATAACAATATCATTCCTATTTAGAGGGCATTTAAACCCCAGTGGAAATTATTGCCGAGCTGTGCACTGCTGTTTGGATGGGATTTTGAATCACATTTGGATCATATGGAGATTTTCCAGTTAACCTGCCAGATTTTCAAATCCCCTGGTTGCTGGTGAGCAGAGGGAAAGAAGCGACTCTGTCTCCGTCTTCATTCAGATAGAGGCCGCTGGACGCAATGGGCACATCTGAATGTGGTTTGGCCTGAGGCTATGCATCTCTCTCTCTCTCTCTCTCTCTCTCTCTCTCTCTCTCTCTCTCTCTCTCTCTCGCCCATTTCTGTACTACCCTGCTGAGTCCCATAATACAAGAAGTCTCAATACTTTAAGGCTGGAGACTGTGAAGTGCAGAATGGAGTTCTCCCTCTCCCTTGTCTCTCGACAGGGGATCCTGAGAGGTGTGTATGGTGGTAGGGTTGGATTGGCAGAACACCGATTTACGTTTTTGTGTGTTTTTAGCTTTGACCCAGTGTTGTCAGTGGTATCAAGTCACAGATTGCGTTTCGATCACCACCTTGAGTCACTCTTTTCAAAAATTGCACTTTAAATTTTAATTTGCACGTGAGTCAAAAGGAAAACTGTAGTGTGTGACAAAAATTAGAGAAGCATTATGAAGAGTTCTACTACATTAAAGCTAATACAGCTCGGTGACACTCATTTGAATTAAACAATACAAAATTATGAACAAAACAAAAAAATACATAGCATAAAATTATAATCAAAGTTTTCTCTTGACTAAGCCTTAATATTTTAATAATACTATATTGTAATTTACTAAACATTAATAAAAATATCTATTATTTTAATGGCATATAACTAAGTTACATTCAAAAGTCTGTATATTTTAATTCCACAGAATGAGTATAGACTAATTAAGTAATAAACTAATTACAATATTGTGTAAAACTGACCAAAGCCACCAGTTTACACACACCTCTACACTTACATCATTACTATGTATTTATCTATTCAGTGAAATGAATAATAATGCTATACTCAGACTAGTATATTTCAGACAGGTATATTTTAAAATGAAAATGTTTTGGCAGAAACCTATTCTGTGAGAATTCACCTTCACTCAGACTTAAGTAGCTCTAGCAGTGATGTTAAGTTAAATTCAACTTTGAGTGTGAAGTACTGTTTACTGTGTTTGCACAAATATTGATTCACTACCTGCTTCAGGATTACCCACAATCCTCCATCCTCCTCAGAGCTGTTTTGCCCTGCTCACTGGGCCTCGACCGGTCTGTATCAGTGGTGTAATAAAAGCCCGGGCAGCAGTGTGGGAGTAATTAAGTGACTGATGCACAGAAGAAGCCTTTACAAAGCTGCAGTAAATTGGCCATTTATTAGCAGAGCCACATGGAAGGAGAATTCCAAATAGACAATAGAGCCAATAGTAATTCAATCTGAGCTTGTACTTACAGAAAACAGCAGGATAATGAACTGCTGGATTACACGCAGAGGATCAAGCCAGGGTGGGCATGAGGGGGAGGGCCGTGAGGAGCATTAATGACACACACACACACACACACCATCTTGTCCTGATTGTGCTAATATTGTCACTCAAGCTCTGAAAATATTCCTTTGAACATCGCTGAGACTCAATTGTTCGTTGACATGGAAAAGCCTCAGGGGACAACATTAAAGGTATAGTTTGTGGTCGCTGGAATGAAAGATAGGGAAAAATAGTGAATCAAGGGGGAGGAGTACAGGCGAGTGTTTAGAGAGAGAGAGAGAGAGAGAGAGGGCAGGAGAGAGAGAGAGGGCGGGAGAGAGAGAGAGAGGGCGGGAGAGAGACAGTAATTTATAGGTGTCTGAGGAATAGAATTTATCATAGGATCCGCTCTACGCCGCTGAATTGATATGTAGTTGATTTCAAACAACAGCCCTCAGGCTCCCACTGGGGACATTTTTAGATTTTACGCTTGGATATATCTGTTTAGCTCTCCATTTACCAACACAGCGGCCTGACTCGGGGGTCCAGGGTGGGGCCGCAAATCGGGGTATGACCCCCTCCAAAAAGGGCGTTAGAAAACCAGCCAGAGGAGAGGAGACATATGTCTTTATGGCATGCTAATATACTGCCATGTGAAGCATGTGTAAAGCTGTTTGTGTGGATATAATTAAGGTGATGTAAGCATTGTACAATCATAGAGCTGATGAGGCAAACAGGAAGATAATCACACACACACACACACACACACACACACACACACACACACACACACACACACACACACACACACACAGTTTCTTGCTTACACAATTAAGTCAATACAGTAAGCTTTATTGATCTGTATTTTACTAATTAAATGAATATTAATTTTAATTCATAAATAACATTTTATTTGCGGGTCAAAGATGAAATGTATACATTTGTCTTCAGCCCAAAGCTTGCTTGATTTATTTATTTATTTATTTATTTATTTATTTATTTATTTATTTAAATAAAACAAAGTAAGAAATGACTAATAGCAATTCAATTAAATGTAGCAGAGTAGTAATACTTTAAAGTACACAATTTTAATATCAGTAAACAATTTTAAAATATGTATTAAATCAATAAATTTAAAATTGTGTTTCTCACTTTAGGATTTCCAATTATTCTGTAATCTGTTTTATTGTATTTTTTTTTATATTTCTTTTTTTAAAAAATGAGCTGATATGATGGCAGATGCCAGTCCAGTACTTTTTGGGTTTAGAAAGAAAATAATGTTTGTAAATACATCATTGATGTTACATATTAACCTTAAAAAGGTATATAAAATATTATAACAAATCATAATCACCTGTTTAATTTATATCTATGGTATATATTTTCAATTTTAAAAATTTTCCCCCTTTTAATTTTAATTAAATTTGTTTTCGAACAATCATCTACTGAAATTCTCAATATGTTGCAAAACCTTATTTAATCCTCAGTTTAACTAGTATAGTAAGATTAACAGTAACACTGCATTTTTTTTGTTTCTTAGCATTGGATGATTTGAAGCTTTTGTTTCACACAGCAGCTCATTTAACCTTCTGTCTGTCTGTCTGTCTTGCTGACATTTTTCTTGAGATTGACGTCTGATTAGTCTGGACGGTTCATCTGGCGTAGCAGCAGTATAACCCGAGCTCTTATACAAATAAATATATAATGTCTTTCTTTTATACAAGGTGAAGTGACCCTAGTGCCGGCTATTGATTGGTGGTGACCGCTCGGTGTCCCCCTGGCCTGTGACACTTCAGATCAGAGGGCAGTGTTGGAAATCAGGTTGGTGACACCGTTGGCCCAAAAATCTCTCCAAGCGATTTTTGTTTAGAAGGCCAATGTGATTCTCATCTAGATTGATTGGGCCGTAGACAGGGAGGACACGGCCCTGCTTCAACAACAATGCATTTCAGATGATGTAATGTGAAAGCTGCCAATACTGTTGATTCAATCCGAAGTGGTTTTTCGGCAGTTAAGGCGGGGGGGTGGATACGGTGGGTGTCTCGATCTATAAGGCACTTACACTGAGTTACGATTGTTTTGGTCAGATACACTGTAATAATCTAATTGTCATTCAGAAATTTCAGCTCCAGGTGAATTCTAATCATGAAAACTGACTTATTCATGGTAACTCAATTCAATTCATTTCAGTTCTATTCGGTTCTATTTGTATAACACTTTTAACAATGGACATTGTCTCAAAGCAGCTTAACAGAACATAAGAAATATAATACAAAAAGTTTATTATACAAATGATCAAGATAAATATTAGACTTATTTTTTTCAATATGTTTGTATTTATCCCCAATGAACAAGCCTGAGGTGACTGAGGTGTCTGTGGTGAGGAAAAACTCCCTTAGATGGAAGAGGAAGAAACCTTGAGAGGAACCAGACTCAAAATTGAACCTCATCCTTATTTGGGTCACACTGGAGGGTGTGATTATAAACTGTTCTAAATAACTGAGCGTGTTATTATGAATAATGTCTTTTCTACAGTCTGACAATTGTGTATTGATTAGGAGGTTGTTGTCCTCAAAGACCACATGTAAGCAGAAAAATACCCCCTGGATTGGATGCCAGTCCATTGCAGACACCACAAACACCCCTAGCAAATCCACCTTTTTTGGGACTGAAGGAGAAACCCAGAGTACCAGAATGAGAACATACAAAGCTCCATACAGACAGCAACCTGATCTGAGGATTGAACCGTGGACCCTGGAGCTCAAAGATGACAATAATACGTTGCACACACTGTGCCACTCAACGAATCCTTATTTAATTGGAAAGTATGTCAAATAGAAGAGTCTATGACTAGGCTATGTCATAGAAAAGTATAGAATATTTGACTTGTTCTATTAAACATATCAGCATTGACAAAACAGACATTATGACTGCTGACGCCGGTTTTAAAAGCTCATGTTGATTTTGTAAATGAGATAAATGTAAGTCACTCTGGATAAGGATGTCTGCCAAATACAATAAATGTAAACCTAAATGTAAAACCTTAGGCACCACTTACGTTCATCCCTCTCCGAACACAGGTTGCATATTAGTATCATGGTAGTTACTGAATAATTCATATTAGTAAATAATATGCTTTAGATTTAATGGGATTAAGAGTCTTCACTTCCCACAGCTGTCTGTATCACAGCTATACATTAAATTAACAAAACCATCTATTATTAACAGTTAGCTTTTAACCGCTGTGAGCTACCAACCCCACTCAGCTAACTTAATAAAGCAATGCTGGAGAATTTAGAAATGAGTGGTTTTACTTGACCTTGTCTTTACATGAAAAAGGGACAAGAATTTTTATGACCCAGATTATTATTTTTCTTAAATTTCATAGCAAGCAAGTTCACAACATTTAGACAGAGACTTGTGCCTGGGTGTGTGAGTGTGTGTGAGATTGTGCCCTGTCCAGGGGGTTTCTTTTGCCTGATGCCCAGAGTCCCCTGGGGTAGACTTCCTGCTCCCTGTGACCTTGTGTAGGATAAGAATTACAGAAAATGGATGGATGGATGTATATTGGAATTCAGCTTCATGAGTAAGGACTAAAACCTGAAAAGTTGTGCTGTTTTAATTAAATACAGACTAAATACAGTGTTTAAAACAGTTTCTGTTATCATCTCAAAGTTGATAAAGTTCTGACTACTTTTTTAAATGTATGCTATTTTTTATTTTTATAGAAAAAAAAACATCATGCTTTTCAATTACTGTTAATATAGTGGAACGACCAAAAATCAACGTAGATCCTGTTTATTATTATTTTTTTTACATTTCTGCATTTTTTTTATAACAGCTTTAAACAGTCTCTTACATCGTCGTCTCTTTATCTCTCTGCTTTAAAATAAATGCCATAAAACGCAGCTTGATGTTACAAAGAAACTAGAGAGCATTCTATTCTGAAGACTTGTGTCAGCCTACATTTTACCCACATTTTTTAATGTTTATGTTACAATACAAAGGAGTGCTATAGAACAATATCCAAGACCTTCTGACCAATCAGAATTGAGTATTCAGCAGCAGTGGTATGATCATAGTTTCTCAATACTTCATGAAAGTGTATTATTACTAAAGACAATATCATAACATCCATGAACAGGTA
Organism: Tachysurus fulvidraco; assembly: GCF_022655615.1. Taxonomy (NCBI): domain Eukaryota; kingdom Metazoa; phylum Chordata; class Actinopteri; order Siluriformes; family Bagridae; genus Tachysurus; species Tachysurus fulvidraco. The sequence continues at coordinate 15,882,343 of NC_062537.1, read as the reverse complement.
AAAAGTATAGTGAAAGTCAAATAACTAATACAGTCATAATTTAATCATTCAGTAAAGACAAAATAAGCAAACAGTGAATTGTCCATAAACATACAGTACAGTATATGAACAGATTTTGGCATCAACCTTAAATCCAGTCTAATATTTATGCACTATGCTTATAAATGTGTTATGAAGTCCCAATGTTCAACAAAAGTGTGACTGATTCATGTAATCAGGAAAAAAAATCTGTAATACGATTAGATACATTTTCAAACGATTTTCATAAGCTTGATTTTTTTGCAATTTTTACCCAGATAGTCTTTTACAGACCACTTATTAAGAGTAAGTGATGATATTTGGATGAAATAATGGAAAAGAGCGTTGCGACAAGCGCTGCTCCTTTGGCATTTGTTCACGTATCCGAGTTATTGGTTAATTTCAGAAGGAAATCTCGTCCTATTGTGCTTCATAATCATACCTGTAGTGGGAGCGTACGCATGGCTTGTTGATTCTTGATGATACAATGGTGAGTATGGACCCCCCCCCTCCCCGTTCCTTTCTCATTGAAATGCAGTCAGAAAACAAAACAAAACAAAACAATAGCAGATGGAGCACAAATTTTGCTCTTCTGCAAATATTACCAGTCGCTCCTCATATGATTACAGCTGAACAGAACCGCCGTGAAGTGACCAAACTTCTCAGCGTTTGTATTAATGTAGTCTACTATGTATCAATTTGATGTTTTCTTCGCATTTTATTACTCCACTATAATTACGCGGCATGTTGGATTTTCTTTCGTTTTGCTGTACGCCGCCTGGAGACTGTGAGAAATTCAACAGAATCGATGCATTTAAATATCACCGTGTTCCAAGTTAAGGCAAAGAGCGAAATGGCTCATAATCCTCTAAGCTGAAAGCGGTCACAGCTTTTCTGCTGATGCCAGCAGCTTTTTCAGTGATGGATACAGTGTCAGAAGTTACTCGATTAAGCGCTGTTTCACACTGCATAGATTCCTATTTAAAAGTCTCAAGACCCATAATTATTTATTGATGTCTGCTTCAATCTACATTCTGCCTATAGTATGTGGTCCACAGTGCCTAAGGGAACCTGTTTACTATGCACACTTTTTCACTCGCTCCTGTAATGGACTCAGTGGGAGGAGATGCAGATCGGCAGTAGGCCAGAAAGTGTGGCAAAATTGCATCGAGTCGCGCCGCTGCAAGTCCCATTGCTCCTCAAAGAAAGCGAAACAACAAAAGACAACTTCACAAGGTCAGCAAGAAGAAAGCAGAGTGGTTTAAAAAGCTTTGGATGAAAAACCGGACTAATGACTCGAACCATGGCTTCCTGGGTCACACATCTGGATAGTGTGAGAAGGGAAGCTGCTTGCTTGCTTTCTTTAAAACACTCCTGGTCAGTAGTAATACTTCAGCTTTGAAAAGTCTGTTGTCTTTTTCTTTTGTCCCTTCTGTTAATCGAGTCTCTTTTGTTCTTGTGTGAGGAGTCAAGGTTGGAGTCAGACGGCACTCGTTGCATTAACACAGATACGACAGGCCCTCAGGTGAGGGAGAGATGAATGGGACAGACCTGCACACATTAACCCAATCCGATCCTGTGCTTTCGGAATAAACGAAGAAAAAAGGGGCTTTGAGCAAATGGAAAATGTATTTGTAATGAGGAGGGAATCATTGCGAACGGTGTGTGCATGAGTAATGTGCAGGTTTGGGCTGTTCGATTTAGACAGTATGATAACTGTGTAGGAACAACAGGTAGCCACATGGGATCATGGGCTCATGACAAATTCATTTAGGAGATCATAACAGCCTTCAAATACAGAATGCCACAACACACGATTTCTTAACAATTACATCCCTTTGCAAAATATATTGTACAGGAGACTGGAATAGTAACACAAAGGGTGTTGTCACTACAACATGGGTGATTCCATGCTTCGGATGAGGTTTGGTCCTTTTCTAAATTAAACTCTTTTTGTAATTGAATCTATGAAAAAATGCATTTAATCATTCGCAAATGTGCCAACAGCATTTCATTTGATAATAATAACTACTGCATTTTGTATTTGATATTTTATATTAGATTTTTCTGATATACTTTCATATATACTTTGTGTTGTTGCGCTTGGTTGCTTAATTCCACTCGACTATACACTGAAAGGACATTATTTATATTTACATTATTTCCTGTCCAATGTCACCCAAATGAGGATGACGCTCCCTTCTGAGTCTGGTTCCTCTCAAGGTTTCTTCTTCATATCATCTCAGGAAGTTTTCTCTCGTCACCGTTGCCTCCGGCTTGTTCATTAGGGATTAATTCTAGAGATAAATAGTCATTTAATATTAAACTTTAAACTTTTTTATTCTGCATCTATACTTATGTAAAGCTGCTTTGGGACAATGTGAATTGTTAAAAGCGTAATACAAATAAATCGAATTGAACTCAATGTCGTTTGCTTACGTACATTATGACATTCTAAGTATTTACTTTGTTTTAAATAATCAATCATTTTTGTTGTCGTTCTGCATTTATTTGAGCACTTATATTCAGCATAACCGCTCTTTATATGTCTGTGTTCTCTACATATATGCTAATTTGAGCACTATTTTGTCATCCGTTTCTTCATTAGAGTTAGTGAGTTAGTGACATCGTCGTTGGAAGCCATGTGTAGATAATCTTCTGACTTAAAACACGAAAGCTCATTAGATGAAGATGGAAAGGAAGAAGGGAAGCCAGTTTCTTCAGCAGTACCTTTAACAGCAATGTACAGGAAGGTCTTTATCAGCTTGATAGCCAGCTAGCTGAGGTGCTGCCATTGAGTGTCGATTCTTTAGGATCTAGTTCCTCTAAAGGAGCAAAAATAAACCAACAATTTGACCTCATTGTTTCTAAAATATCTGAACTTTAGAATAAAAACACCTTCATGCTCACAGTAGTGCGGTTATACTGAATATTGGTGCAAAATACAAACATTTTTCTTCCTCTCATGAACGTCAGGAAACACTGATCATGCAACAGCTATTTGAATTCATACACAAAAGGACAATAATGTTGGCACCCTTTCATTTCAGAAAGACCCACGATGGTCACTGAAATAACTTGAAACCGACAAAAGTAATTTACTGAAAATTGACTAATGAAAACCAGGCATTTCTTTTGAAACATTAAAAAAAAAACTAATGAAACTGGCCTCGACAAAAATGATGGTACCCCTAGAAAAGATTGAAAATAATTTCACCATAGGGATAAAAGTGTTAAACTAAAGTGTGCCCTGTAATTAGCATCACAGGTGTCTTCAAACTTGTAATCAGTCAGTCTGGCTATTTAAGGGTGAAAAGTAGTCACTGTGCTGTAAAGGTTATAAGACTTGTGTGACATAAAAATTGCAGTTATTTCTTAGGGGTGAAGATGTAGCAGGATTTGTATAACTTTTGTTTTATATTTTGTTTTATGACTCAAGGGAAAGAATGAATTCACACATTACTGCAAAAATAGGAATTGAAGTATTTTAATGTGAAGCTAAAGTACATCTTTTGGATGGATCTTTTATCTTTTATCCTCTCCTTACTTTCATATATGTAAATCGGCGGAACACTGTGGCACCATATTTGTGCAGTCACTGCCAAATTTCCAGTTTAAATAAACCTAAATATTTTATTTTTAAATCTGTTATTTGAGAAATCCCCAGCTTCAAATCATAGCTGACACCTGTCACAACAATAGGATTTGTAATTGTTTACCAATATTCTGTGTAATAAAGAATAAAAGGAGGAACTTGAACGCATTAGGATGTTGAACATACAGGTCATGGGCCTTCACTTGAGCTTCTACAGCTCTGTTTTATAAAAGCACCTTGAAATGTTTGCAGTTTATGTCAGGTGAGGCTGGAAAGTCTCTATTGATTTATGTCCCTGTGAGACAGAGAAAAGTTGCACAGCTTTGAGCGATACTTCACCGATGGGGCACTCCAGCGTTCTCCTGATACGGACTTTCTCCCCCTCCTTTGCTGTTAAGATGCATGGAAGGAGAGGCCCTGTCAAAACACGGCTGCTGTATTTCATTTCCAGAGAGGGGTGCGAATTTTTTTTCTGGCCTTTTCGCTGTATTGTACAGTACATAGGCCAAGTAATGCTAGTCACCCCATCAAACATTTAGTGCAGGTAGCTTGATTGTTCCCTGGTAGCTACAGTGGGGTATAACTTCCAGCCCTTTTTGTCATGTTAACTGCAGTCGATCAATGGCTGGAGGTCAGGGGCTGTTGATGTAGGTGCGAGCTTGGAGAGAGAGAGAGAGAGAGAGAGAGAGAGAGAGAGAGAGAGAGAGAATGAGAATGAGAATGAGAATGAGAGGGAGGGCAAGAGAGAGAAAGAAAGCGAGAGCGAGTCCAAGATTCATTTTTTCTCATCTCACATCACACAACTGGTCAGTTATTTTTCTTCGCCTAGCCCTCAACACTCTAAGTGAATATTGATCAGATGCCTTAATGCAAACCTGTCAAATTAATTTTGTTCGGAGAACGCTATGACTGCTTCAAAATTGCCTCGGCAAGTTGAGCCGGCGGATGCGGCCTGCCAATGAATTTTAATCATCATATAAATGGAGTACGAACCATTCACTCTTTGTCTGCTCTCCATTCTCTACATTATTATAGATATGGGGGAAAAATGCTGTTTAAATCTGCATTATTTTAATTTGTGTGATTCACACCCAGGCAGCTAAAACACACAGGATAAGGTGTGATTACTTTAGTGTTGTTGTTTTTTTTTTAAAGAAAGGGACATTTATTGTGCTCTCCATCAGAGGAAATGCTTTCTTTGTAATATATAATACAGATTTATGGTCATATTATTCTACAGCATACTGTAGGTGACATTATTACCCTTGTGTTGTAGCAGTGGCGCTGCCAATCGAACACACTTCCTTATGTTCCTTTCTTTTTTTTTGTACCTCCATGTTTTATTTATACTTGATATTTCAGTTTTTTTTATTTCTTCCATGAAGCTGCCTTAAAACAATTTATTACAAAATAACACAAATACTATACAAATAAAAATCGACTTCATGTGGTTTTCCAGCTGTCTGCATTGCCATTACCATTAACAGTAAAATAGCACTGCAGCTTTCACTTGGCATTTTGCCGGAACCCTTGTGTATTTTCGTTTGCATATGAAACATTTGGAAATGTAACGCTAGAACTGATGATTAATTTGTAAACCTTAAAACTTGTACATTTCCTCTTCCTGCCTTTAACTTAAGCCAGAAGTTCTAGCATCAGTGTTTTAATCACTCTCTATTATAAAACATCTCCATTCGGGCTTCATTTATGTTTTGTACAGAATGCTGCTGGAATGAACCATGAGGGAACACACATGTACACGTGTGCGTGTGCGCACACACACACACACACACACACACACACACACACACACACACACACACACACACACACACAAACACAAAAGGAGTCAGTGGCAGTCTTAGTGAAGACGATAAGCCCCCTGTGGCTGTGCAGGCAGATTTAATGTGCTGAGAACAAAGTGCTGGAGATGGGTGACGAGCCTGCTCTCAAACAGTGGAGACATAATGGAGCATTAAAACACACACACACACACACACACACACACACACACACACACACACACACACACACACACACACACACACACATACAGAGACAAACAGACATACACACACACACACACACACACACACACACACACACAGATGTGCAGCTTTGGACACACCTTACCCAGTGTACTAGGATGAACTTGAACATGAAGCTCAGTTATGAGACACTGTAAGAAAAAAAAAAAAAGTAACCAAAAAAAGTACCTCTAGAAACTTCTAGTGTATACTTTGCATGTGCTAACGAGTGCACCTTAATCGTGTGAAAGCTAAGTAAAGCCTGTAGGAAAACGCATGAGTCTTTATCTTGGTTTACTGTATACAAGTGTTTAACTAACTCTCAGCGCCGGTCCCATGCCTGGACGAAATGGGAGGGTTGCATCAGGAAGGGTGTCTGGTGTTAAAACTGCACAAAGTCAAATATACGCACCAGATGAGCCGCTGTGGAGAACAGGAACAGAGAGGAGCCGAAAGAAGAAGATGAACAACACCGTGTACAAGTGTGTAGAAGACGTGTCCACTTTGAGATCTTTTAATCAGTATGGTCATCCATGTAAACTGTCAAGAAGTGGTCACTTGAGCACCGTTTACAACCGGTGCTTGGACCCCTGAAATCTCTCCTTCCAGCTGACATCAAGAGCAGTGGCATACAGTACAGGCTGTGTACTAATATTACATTTCCATATACACAATATACATATTTTAACCTTACAACTGAACTAACTGAGCCTCTGAAGCCCAGATAAGTGAAAGTGTGAGATACAGACTCAAAATACAACACAAACTATTTAACCACTAATGGAAGAGTGTGTGTTGAAAATGAATGTGAGAGCAAATCAAAGTTTGTAAAGTTGTGCACGCTTCATTATGAAATGATTAATCATGATCAAATTTAGTTAGACATCATTCAAATGCCGTCACGGACACAACATTTTCTAACTAGAAAAGAAATCTGACATTTAAAAACCAAACATTGTAAATTTTTGTTTTTTAAATCAGTGATACAGACCAGATACAGGACAGTTTTATCTGCTCATGGGAACCAGTGGGAATCTCATGAGAATTGCAGCTTCAAAATCAATCAAGTATAATGTGATTAAAGCTAAAAAACAACAACAACATGATTTATAGATATCAGAAATATGTTATACTTTGGCTGTGAGAAAATTATGAAGTGGAAATAACAGAAGGCAGTTTTCTTAAAAACAAACAGGGAAACATGTGAGGGATGAACGAACACATTACATCCTGTCTTAAATGATTTCTTTTTTTAACATTGGCACAGACCTGTGATCGTGTCCAGGACTTTTTGTGTTTCATTCACTGGCAATTAAAAGAAGTTTTTCCAGGCACTTAAAATTTTTTTTTTCCTAAACTGCAAATATTTTGTTTCTATCTATAGTTGAGGAAAAAAAAGTTTTTTATCCAACTTTCAATTTTTTTTCCACTGTAAATAAACCTCCCAAATTAAAAATACATATAAAATACTTTTCTTTTAATAATTTTTATTTTACAAGATAAAATTGGATGCTCTTGGTATGCGCTTTTATTTTATATTCATGTTTTTGGATAAAAAATGACATGCTAAACGCAAAGACGTGCCACAGGTTCACCAGAAGTACTGTCTTTTTCCTGAGACAGCTTGGTTTAAATAGATTTAAATAGATTTAATAATCATTTTTTTAAAAACCTTTGTTTTGTCATGATATGAAGGCACACAGCATATACACATTGAAGAGAGTAAGTAGATTCATAGATACGACTATTAAGGTGTTCTTTTGGACAGTTACACATAGACACATACATAAATACATCTATATTTTACAGCTTTTCTTCAGCCCCTTATTTTCCTCTCTCTCTCTTTACAGGGCTGAAGGAAAGTAACTTTTATGAGCCTGTGTGTCCTGCCACTTGGTGTAACTGAGAAGTAGAGTGAGGCATTGTGGGTATTATATCGTTTTATTGAGTGGAAGGTTGCCTGTGTGTGTGTGTGTGTGTGTGTGTGTTTTCTTTCTGGCTGAGCTTGTTTTCTCCTGGGCAGATAGTTTTATGTTGCAAGCCAGTGAGAGCATACCATCGACTGTTTTCTTATCTCACCATTTTTATTATGAAGATATGATCCGGGAAGTATTGATACAGACGCTTCACGGGGAAAATAACACAAGAAATCACAAGAAAGCTATTCTTAGTCTCACAATGTGTAAATTCCAAATAAAAGTTATTGCTACGACATGTTATTGTGCCTTAAATTACGCAATATTTGACTTCTTGCATGTAACTTCGAATGTAACGTAGCTCTCCACTTTCTTTTCTGTTCTTCTTACTCCTCAGGACGACAACCTCGAGTTCAACATTACTTGAATTTCCTTAAAGATTTGGCCTGGTTTCTTTTTTTTTTCTGCCAGCAAAAACAATCAGCGCTTTCCCACATTGGTGCGGGACTTCTCTCAGCCAGCAGAGACTCACCGTAGGCTTTCAGGGAGTCCGGTTAAATTTGTTGGCTGTATAGCTGAGTCAATTCTGGAGCCTCCAAAGTGATTCTTGATTTAAGCTCTCCAAATTGAGCATTTATTTTTCTGCAGATTTCCAGTGCAAATCAACATTTGCATAGACATGAGGCACCACGTTTTCCCCCTGCCCCCCCTCTCATGGGGCGAGGCAACACGGGCCTTCATTTTGGTGTTAACATTCACTGTGAACAAATGGAAATGCGCTTTTGAGGGCCAGTGCTGAAGATTGCCTTCCTGTCAGAAGAAGATTTCCATTACATTTCTGCCTGTTTGTTTTCCACCAGACTGTCGCCGAGGGGGAATAACGCTTTGTAACTTAGCGTGCTTTTCTACTCTACTTTTGAATAAAAAAGCAGTGAGGCGCATGAGGGAGAACGAGAGGGATGCAAATTAATTTTACTATAGTGCACTGTGAGTCTGCTGCCTTCGCTAATATTGACAGCGTAAGCAAGAAGTTTCTCTCTGAGCAGCTGTAGGTTTCTGAGCCGTCTTGTACGAAATGCAATAAAAATCCATTTTAAAATAAGAATTTTAAGGAACCGGAACAGGTTAATCTCTGATCTGATATTTTCAGTGCTAAATTGTAAAAAAATTAATAATATGTAAGAATTTATTTTCCTTTAAATGTTGAAGTATTAAATCACAATAATAGTTTATATAATATGTAAGTTATATGATGATATTATTATTATTTTTTTTTTCATGCTAATATAATACTGATTGCAGATTACGCTCCTAATACACGCCATGATATATATAGCCTTGTGCTTTAGTGCCATTTTCTTTTAAATGAACAAAAATCCTTTGCAATTATAACACAGTTCTTTATCGTGCTTTATCCGCAATCTAATCTCACAAACCGTCGATCAAAATTTTCATGATAAACTATCAAATTGTGACGATCTTTAAACGTGCGCTTCATCCTTACTTTAATCGCTTGCAACTTTTTCTTACGAGTTGTAAATTGTTTGCTAATTCCCAACACGGAGAGTTCGCCGCACGAGCGATCACATGGCACATGAGCAGTTTGTTAAATCAAGCTCCAAATCCTGGCAGATTGAGTAAGTTGATACGGTTTAGAAGTATACAAATTCTTCATTGGGAAGGAAACGTGTAGATCGATGATGCACTGTAGCAGAGACAGATGCTGCATGTCAGAGACAGGATACTGACGATGAGGAAAGGCGTTTTGTTTCATTGCTGGTGCACGTCAGTGGCGTCGTCTCTCTCTGTGGAAGTGACAGACTCATACAGGCGTTTCCAGTCCCCCTGTAGTTATTGGTTCTGGAAACCATTTTTAAGGCATTGGCTTGTAAAGGAAGCATAAGAAGGATATTTGATTTTCCCCATCTGCAAATTCTGCCTTCTTTTTTAAATGACTGAAAGACATCAGTTGAAAAAAACTGAGACAAACCGTTCAAGAGCCCTTTATTGTCTTTCTCTAATTGTTTCCTTTCATCTCAAGAGAAATGAGTTTTGCCTTTTTTTTTCCGTCTCCCACAACTGAGAGCGAGCTAACGCATGTGTAATATTGTATCTTATTATAGACATAAGCAGCTGAGTACAGATGCAGACTGGTGTTTACACAGCTGTGTGAGCAGGATCAGCACCGCTTCCTTTCTTATTAATATAATTATGTGCAACACAATCAACTCCTTGCAAGCAATGAGATTTGAACATCAAATCTAAATCATCATCATATTTTCATACCGGTGCCTGTAATTGTCTTTGCCTTCTTGGGTAAGTAATTACCATGTTGTATTTATTTTTTTAATTTTTTTAAGATTTTTATGGGAAATGTTGTTGTTATTGTTGTTACTTAGCAACACAACCACCTGATTCTCCCTTATCAATAAAAAACAGACATCTCTACCCAAGACGTAATAAAGGATGAGTTCATTATGAAATGTTTAATAATTAAAATACGGTGTGTCGGTGTGTTATTTATTTATTTATGTAAAGCTTACCTTTCCATTAATCTAGATCTCGAATAAATTGATACCCCAGCGATTTTTCAACATAATATTTATCCATTTCTTTTATCATTTATCTGTGTATGTCATAAACAAGTACTTTACCTGTACTGACTAACAGGGATGTGCTAGCTTAGTGGTTACGCTGTTGGATAACCAGTCTGGAGGTTGTGAGCTCGAATCCCAGGTCCACAAATCTGCCGCTGCTGGGGCCCTGAGCAAGGCCCTTAACCTTCAATTGCTCAGTTGTTTAAAATGAGATTAAAAATTTAAGTGTTTCTGGATAAGTGCATCTGTCAAATGCTGTAAATGTATTGAGAAAAGAAGAAAACAAACTTCATGGCTTAGAACTCACTGCTAACTGAAGTTTAAGGCCAGTTAATTCTTTTAATTTGACTTCTCTCATTGTAGAATATATCACATATCACATAGAAGCAAAGGAAAACAAACAAACCAATAAATAAGTGAGTTTATTTATGAATTAATAGAATAATTTAAATGTATGAATATCGATAAGTATGATTGTTATGAATAAAGTGAGGCATTGTGTTCAAAATCCGCTCGATGCAGTAGGTGTTGAGGAATAAATTCTAGAAAAGTTCTTTAAGTTGTCTTGGTTGAACTTTTATGTGAAGAGTCTAATAATCATCTCTATAGCAACAACTAATAAATTTATTTTTAAGTCAAACAAGCCAAAGAAGTGAATAAAAAAAAAGAAGAGATTTTTATTTTAAGGAATCTCCACTGTCAGAGCTTTGAAACAGTAAGAGGTGACATTTTCAGGCCAAGGAAAGTCTTCAGAACTGAGGGCTGTAGACATGTAAAGGAATACAATATGATATGTGAAAAGATGTGCTGTTTTTGTAATAAATCAATATCAAAATAAATCCACGCCTGTTTCATAGTAAGACTTTATTGTCCCAGTGTCATGCTTGTAGTTTGAATTTGTGCGTAGTTTTAATGGTCAATGGTGGAATTCAACAATTCAACCTCTACACTTAGTCTAACTTTCTATATGAGTTCAGAGATTTGTATGTTTGCTCCATGCAGTAGATAAAACTTCCATGTGTTAAAACTCTGAGACTGATGAGAGCACTGACTCAGGAATCTATAATGATGCAGAAAACGACTCTTTGAAACAAGACTCAACATTTCTGCTGGTGTTTATCAGCTTGTTGAGGTTGGGATGAATTAATAGTTACTGCATATTTTTAAAGCTACTTTCTAGGCTTCGAAGTGACTTTCTGCTCGGAAAGTGTCGGCCTCTGGATCCGAGCAATGTATAGTTTGGCCTTTTGTCACATGTCTGCATCCTACCAAGATATAATTATAGAAATCTCCATGCATGGCAGACAGTCTCTATTCCAGGATCCAGCAGCAGGGTGTCGAGCATAAGCCTGCAATCTAAATTATGGATAAAAACACAGTGAAGCGCTTTTTTCCTGATATTGTGTCGGCCCGGTGTAATAACACTTGCTATGACCCCCATCATTTTGGCCCGCCACATCAAGCAATGGGTTTTCAGGGTGACTGTCACCCTCCATTTGCATCAATGGGCTTTGCCATTCAAGGGAATATGACATAGCTGTAAAGCAATCTGGCCGACTCAGGGAATTAATTTGAAGAAGCTGTCCAATGAATCAGATTCAAATGCACAGGGACATGTTTTCCCATGCAGTATTGTACGTAGTCCCGGATTCGTTAATGGGGGGAAAATGGTTCTTCCGCTTTAAAGCGGTCGCATATTTGGGGATGAGCTTTGGCACCCCGACTTTACATATGCAAAAAGAAGAATGCGTAAATTTATGGACCTGGCAGGGGCCAGACACAAAGCAGACAGCACAATCAAAAATGTCATTTAGCTTTGTAAGCTCAGGGCCTTCCTCGCTCGGCTTTTAATTTTCACATTTTAGCGACTTTAAGTCGATAATGTAGGACCGCTCGAAAACAGATGGTCTTCACCAGGAACAGATGCCTGCATTTTGAATATATTATATTGAATCTGAATATAGTCATTTTACACATTTGCTTATGTTTAAAACACGATCGTTTCTGTAACAAAGTTAGATGACTTCCTTTTTTTTGTACCCACACTAATGATGATAAATGAAATGTGGAAATCAGTACTAATAAATATCTACATCTCAGGCCATTTTATTTGAGCACGCAGTTTTTCAGATTTAAATCTGAACATTAAATTGCTGTAAGTGGTCAGAGGTGAATACCCTGCAGTTATAGGGTTATTGGCTGTGCGTGTGTGTGTGTGTGTGGGTGTGTGTGTGTGCGTGTGTGTGTGTGTGTGGCCGAAAGCCTGTGGCGAGATGAAAGCCATTGTCATGTTAACACACTCAGTAGCAGAAAGCCCACACTCATTTCATAGACGGCCCTCTTATTCTCCCTCCATTGCCATGCTGCTCCAGCTTTCTCTGCTTTAGCTCCTCTCAGCACCCGAGTCTCTCTGCGCTCCGGCTGAAATCAAAGACCCGTACTAGTACTCCAGCTTGCTCAGAATGGGCCCGGCTAACACACACACACACACACACACACGCACACATGCACAGTCACACACTCATACCACTCTCCTACAATCAAAGAAAGAGGAGGGGGCCTCTCAGGGCTAAAAAGACACAATGGAGAACAGGCTACAATCGAATAGAGACGCAGGTCGTGACAGATGGGACCCCGGCGTTAATTGTACGCTGGCTCAAATTGTACCAGGTCCCGGGTTTTTGAGCATCAGGCTTGATGCAGGAAAAAGAGCTTTAAGACTCTCAACGCATGCAGACAGTTTGGATGAGCTGGTTTCAATATTCATAAGAAATTCCAGCCATGCTTTAAAGTGCTGAGAAATGAAAGTGCTTTCCTCTTTTTTTTTTTTTTTTTTACTGTCATCTCCATTTCATTTCTTTTTAGATTTTGAGATGTAGTGCTATTACTGAGCCGATTTGAGCGACGTCATTTATGTAATGTAAATCATATACAAATGACATTTCAATGATTAGTATTCATATTTATACAATTAATTGTGTAACAGTAGTTTAGACTCTATCATCAACATCATATCTTTTCAAATATTTCATTAATGCTACATTAATGACAATTTCTTCCACGTTTCCTAGACACACGTCGAGATCTGGAACACTTGCTTTGAATAAAACACTCATCTTGGGATTAATAAAGTATTCTGATTCTGATATAATGAAGAAAAGAAAACAATTTTTGTAGATGTTATAATGAAGGTGACAACTTTCTAAAGAACTAAACCCCACCCCCCCCCCCAGAGGTTTGACAACATTAAATAGATAAAAACATTGTCATTCTTTAATTTATATAGCATTGTTAGCATGGCAAATGGTTGTGGTACAGTATAAGAGGAATAAAGCACTTTGCTGTTATTGGACAATATTCAGTCTACTTTTTGCCAGGACACATCACACAATGCTGTTGATTATTTTCCTATAGCTGCACACCCTGTTGGGTTAAATGACTCGTATAATTAGGATGCAATCACTTTTAATGATTCATTTTGTTGTAACGATTCCTTCGCTTGGTTAAATGATTCATTTTGATTTTTTTTGTCCATTTACCCATTTCTGCTCACTTAATATCAGCATATGATATCAGCACCGATGTCTTTGATGCATCCATGTGGTAGATCTCGGAGTAGAAACATCCGGTTAGATGTGATTAATCAGCTACGTGTCAAACGCATTAAAAACAAAAAGCTCCCACGACTTCCTGTCTACACCAAGACTGTGAGTGACATTAACAAAGGAGGCCATGTTGTGAACTTGGGCCTCAATTAGAAAACTGCACTAAGTTCCCCTAATGAGCCAAACAGCTTGGCAGATGGCCTACGACTTTACTCTCAGTGGGTAATCGTCTTACAAAAATATATATCAACTGATTTTTTTTTTCGGTGGCTGATGTCATGATGTCTCCTCTTAAACTTTTAAACCAAAGTGAAAACATTCTGAAAAAGACTGAGCTTCGGCTTCCCCCAGAAAACGTAGATAAATGTCGGGACTTGTGATATTATTTATGCTGACTTTATCTGACATTTCCTGTCAAATATGCTTTAATTTATATTACTTTTAAAAGTTTTAAAGGTCATTAACCCTAAAAATATCCCAAATTGTTTATTAGAATTGCAGATTAATTCTCAAAACTAATTAAATAATAATAACATTAAAAAAAAATGTTTATATCATTCTTAGAGCTCCTTGTATTACACACAAAACACAGTGAACCTGAAGGTGGATATCAGGTAGTTTTTTGTCCTAAAAGGGTTTAGAAAAAGATCTGTGATTTGACTGCTTCTCCATCTGCCTGAACTGATTCAAATCTTCACTAATAAAGATAACATGAGAATATTTATTATTTATAAATATAATATTTCTTTCTTCTGATATTGTCTGATATTTGTCAGTGTATGTAATAGTGTTTCTATGTGACTTGACCTATGATGGACTTTATTTTAGTAAATCTCAATATGTAACAGTACAAAGTGTGTGTAGTGTGCAAGGTATACAGTATGTTGGAAAGTAACAGGGAGTGACCTCTCTCTCTCCCTCTCTCTCTCTCTCTCTCTCTCTCTCTCTCTCTCTCTCTCCCTCCCTCTCTCTCTTTCTCTCTCTCTCTCTCTCTCTCTCTCTCTCTCTCTCTCTCTCTCTCTCTCTCTCTCTCTCTCTCGCTGTCTGTCTGTCTGTCTGTCTCTGTCTCTTGCTGTCTCTCTCTCTGTTTCACTCTCTCTATCTCTTGCTGACTGTCTGTCTGTCTGTCTGTCTGTACATGTCTCTTTCTCTTGCTGTCTCTCTCTCTCTATCTCTTGCTGACTGTCTGTCTGTCTGTCTGTACATGTCTCTTTCTCTTGCTCTCTCTCTCTCTCTCTCTCTCTCTCTCTCTCTCTCTCTCTCTCTCTCTCCCCCCCTCTCTCTCTCCCCGGGACTGCTACCTCTGCAAGAACTTTATTAAGGCAAGCCTGTAGTATTATGCACCTCTGTTTGTCACTTTTGAATTACAACACCAGTGTTTGAGTTTAAAAGGGTCTATTCGTTTATGCCACAGCGAGTGACAGCACGGGTGCTGGGTGCTGTGCAGGGACTGCAGGGAGCAGCGGAGGATGAGAGCGGTGTTTGAATGGATGATCGGTGAAAACAGTCGCCCCTGTACCCAGAGGGATCAACGCCGATGATAGGCTTTTTGCAGCTGCTTAGAAGATAATGCATGTGCTATTGGGGCGAAGTGGTAATATGCTTTTCTTCCACCCTGCCTTTGTCTGCAGGAGTGAAACCAATAAAAGAAGAGAAAACAAGATTTTCGACCCATTGCCTTTGATTAAGTGATTTAACATGCAGAGTTCCCAGGCCTGGCCTTGTCGCTAATGGGGTGGAAAGAGAACAGGTGGAGTGTATTAGTGTTGGGGAGGGAGGGGGTGGGGGTGAAGCTGGGCGGTGGGCTTTGGTCAGCCGCACACAAATAACATTATACGACTATGTGTGAAGAAAATAATGATGAACTTTAAAATAGGAGTTTTTAGATTTCTTCGAAACAAGTTTAGGTTCTCTTAAGCCAGTTCTGGTTTACATGAACGTTTTAAAATCTGAAGAAATGAAAGCTAGGATAAAAATTAAAAAAATTTAAAAAATTCAAATAAAATGATTAATTTGGTATAATCATTAAAAAGAAATATTTGAATTTATAAAAAATTAATTTATTTGGTATAATAAATAAGAAATATAATTTTTGGCTTTTATTTCTTATTTAATATACCAAATGTATTTTTAATAAAAATAGAAAAATAAAAATAGAAAAAACATAGAAAAAAGATTTGTTTGGTATAATGAATGAAAATATAAGTAATTTTTTTTTTTTTTACAAATAAATATATTTAATATTTATATTTAATTGATAAAAATATATATATAAAAATAAATTTGGTATAATAAATAAGAAATAAAAACAAAAACAAAAAAGTGAACAGAGTTTAAGGATTATGGAATCCTAAGTTTGTAACCTAGTGAACTAACGTTAATATATTCAACATAGAATTCACAGCCAAATGCCGTTAATATAAATGTAATGTGATTTGTACTGATGAAGGATGCTCATTTTACTTTTATTGCTGTGTAACAAACGAACAGAAACACTCCAAGAAAACAAATAAAGACCATAATTTCTCAAGTCAACATAAAATTCACTTATTAAACATATTACAGTTTAATCCTGACCTTAACATTCTGCTTACATGTACACATATATTTATATATAGAAAATATGTTCATTTTTTATCCAACAAGATGTCAAATTAAGGTACGACCCAGTCCAAGAATAGAGCTGTTAATGAACCCAACTGTATGGACCAGATTAATTCATTCAGATCAGACAAGCTACAAGTGATACAGACCTGAGAGTCAACAAATGCTAAATGGAAACTCTGTTTAATAGATAGTTAATAATTTATTATTTATTAATAAACAAGGTATATGTATTGCTATTTTTAGCTAATTTATTTTATTACAATAAGGTTAAGACATAATATTAATTATTAGTAGTATATTACAGTGGTTCTCGAAGTGGGGTCCAGGAACTCAGTGGTCCTTAAGGTATAACCTGGAGTTCTGCTTTTTTTTTAATTTTTTTATTAGTTCATTTTACTTTGTTACACTGATGGAAATCACTACTCACTATAATCAAATACTAATTATTATTGAGGCAGTCTGTGGAATTAATTTTGCAGTGTAAGTTCTCCCAGGTGACAAACAAGTTTGAACCCCTGATATAAAGCACAAGCTGTAATTCAGAGTTTGTCCAGAAAAATATAACCCTCTAAAGGTGAAATAGAAGTTTGCTTAATGAATTCTCTTCATCATTTTCTACAGTAAATTAAATCATCATTTCCCACCATAAATGTCCTTTCACATAACGGTGGGATTTTCGGTTCTCTGTAAACAATAAGCGCCTCCTTCCTGTGGCACTACAGCTGAAGCCGAGGCTTTAATGAAGCTAAAGATGTAAAAATCAAGAGTTGCAGTAGGTTAACTGCAAAATTCCAGGCACAGCGTCACCCTCCAAAAACAACCGTTCTCTACAGGCAATTATCACGAGTGTGTCTTGAAAAGAACATTACCGGTAATTATGGCAGGCAATAACTATAATGACCAGAGTGGGAGTATTATAAACCCGAGCAGCAATTAGAAGTTAATCAACTAAAAGGTGGTGAATAATTATAATAGCAATCGACAGGGGCCTCCTGGACAATCTGCGCCTCGCTGTTTCCAAAACAGAGCACCAGTGTTGTACCTGCTCGAGCCAAACTGCTCCTGCAACCCATTTGGAGCTCAGTTTTAATTTTGAAGCTGTTTTACGTGCTGCTTCTCTGCATAATGTAATATAATCTTAGAGCGCCGAGCATTCGGGGACTCACATTTAGATTTTGTATTTAAAGCAAAATGGAGTTGCATGGTGTGCCGTATTTTATCTGTAGTAGAAGTAAATGTGTGCCTGCTGGCAGCACACACACACACACACACACACACACACACACACACACACACACACACACACACACACACACACACACACACACACACACACACACACACACACACTCACACACACACACGCACAAGCTCAGCTAATGGTCTAGCTGACAGAGGTAATAACTTGTTGTGTTTAATTGCACATTGTGTATGAGGTAAAGAATTGACTAATTAAGACGGAGCAATCAGTGCAGCAACATCAAGAAAAACTCATCTATAATTAAAGCAGGATGTTTGTCAGTGTTTGGTAAAATTAATACATCCACCGCTGTGCATGTGCATGTGCTTATGGTTGTGTATGTGCGTGTGTGTGTGTGTGTGTGTGTGTGACAGACAGAGATAAAAAAAGCAGTGTGGGGATGTAAACAAAAGCTAAGAAACTAATGAGGCCAACATCCAGATTCACTAACTCTCTGTGTGAGTGTGAGTGTGAGAGTGAGTGTGTGTGTGTGCGTGTGTGTGTGTGTGTGTGTGTGCACATGATTTTATATCTTGTGTGTGTGTGTGTGTGTGTGTGTGTGCACAAGCATGATTTTATATCTTGTGCGTATGTGTGTGCACAAGCATGATTTTATATCTTGTGTGTGTGTGTGTGTGTGTGTGTGTGTGTGCACACATGATTTTATATCTTGGTGAGCAAACGTCTTAACAAGGATAGGAACATGTGACAGTTTTGATGTTGGAACATTTGCTGGTCCCCATGAAAAAGCTGCTGAATGGAAGGTCTTCACAAGTGTGTGTGTGTATGTGTGTGTGTGTGTGTGTGTGTGTGTGTGTGTGTGTGTGTGTGTGTGTGTTTCTCATACTGTACACTATTCGAGTAGAACGTCCTAATATCTAGCTGTCCTGTCAAACAGAGAAAAACTCAGCTGACAATTAGCATTGATCAGTCAGTTGAAAACACACACACACAATGACACGGGATCACACCCTTTCCCAGCCACTGATCAATGCTAATTGTCAGTTGAGCTTTTTTCCCTTCTAGCAGTCGTCCCCAACATCGTCCCGCTCCAATTTGTACCGTCCTGTTAGAAATAGTTTATGGGGCCGTTTTGCTGGTGGAGCTGCAGGGCAGCAGCTTAATGAATCTGTCACGGCTCTATTGACTGACATGGCAGGGTAAGTGATACATGCGAGAGGGATTGAGTCCCTAATTACTACAGCCGTGATGTCTGGAAGGACATGAGGGCCAGAGGTTAATAGTGCTGGACGTCTCTCTCTCGCTCTCTCTGTCCTAATGTCTCTCTCTCTCTCTCTCTCTCTCTCTCTCTCTCTCTCTCTCTCTCTCTCTCTCTCTCTCTCTCTCTCTCTCTCTCTCTGTCTGAGTACACATCAAGCTCGTCCATGTTACCGTGTTTGTCCACTTTGTCCACAGAGCCCATTAGTTTGTATTCTTAAACCATAAATCGTCTTTAAACGTGCAAATGACCTTGAATGGGTTTCTGTTTCAACTCTTCCAGATGGAGTTTCCCATAGGGATCACACATTAAAGTTTACCCTAAGGTTAAATCACACTCAGGTACTGTATGTCATATCTTGAAGGCAAAGCACAATTTCGAGTGTAAGTAAAACCTATTAAATGAGAACAATGCTCATTTATTGCAAGTATATTCACTATAATTCACTTTCCTGTGGTTGCCAGTGATTTGTTCGGAAGTTGATAATATCAGCATTGTGATGAATATGTGGTGAATGGGTATAATAATGTGGCATAAAGTGATCTAGATCTAATCTGATCTAATGCTGGGAATGTGGTAGCCTACGGGAGAAGGTTTTTGGACTACTGATTGGAAGGTCTTGAGTTCGAATCCCAGGTCCACCAAGCTGCCGCTGCTGGGTCCCTGACTCTCCATTGCTCAAACTGTACAATGGAATAAACTGTAATGGAATAAACTGTACCTCACTCTGGGTAAGTGTGTCTGTAAATGTTTAATATAGTATTATCACAGATATGGTGAAAGTACTTGTAAGCAGACTCTGACATTTAGGGAAGGAGTCTCCAGTGTCAACAACTACGTTTTCCACCATTTTCTGGACTAGGAATATGGATGGAACTACACATGGTTGACAAATGAAAGTAAAAAACCCGATTAAATAAGAAGACAAACATGACACAATTACAATCCTGCCTTCCTCTGTAGTGTGTATGAAAATGCTGAGTCGGATGAGTGGAGCGCGGTTTTTGGATCAAGGCGATAAAAACGGCAAATAACGTGATGGTTGATTATTAGGGCAAAACCGTTTTGCAGAAAGACTAAACTTACTCTGAGTTTCAATATAGAAAAAGTGACACCTAAAGAAGGAAAGATAGTAAATAGGGCTGGAACTCGTGGTTGAAAACACTTTCAGTGACCGCGATGGGTCTGATGTAGGCCATACTAACAAGCAGGAAGCCTGGGAGTTGAGGAAAGTCACTTGTGAATACTAGAAAGGAAGACAAATAATTAAGCAATTTTGTCAACGAACATTACAGTTTTCAATAGCCCGGGGCAGAGAAATGCGATTAGCAAAAAGCGGGTTAGGACCCTAAAAGATCAGAAGAATGCCAGCGTTATAATTGAACAAACATGGATGGCCCAGATAGTAAAAATATGAGCTAGGCAAAGTCACCAGGGATAGTTAATGGAGGAAACAAGACACAAATCTGCCACTAAACACTCACACTAGATATGAAGGAGCTTTCAGAAGTCGTTAATGAAGTTAGCTCGGTTGAATAGCCTGTCAGTGCACTTTCTTACACCGCTGTGAGAAGATCGGTCACGGTGTACTGTATGGATTTGATCAAGTGCCACACACTGTACAGTTCAGCTGTTGGCCATCAGCATAAAACTGATTTATAACCTTAATCATGATGTTGTTTGTAAAGTTACTCATCAGTAGGTCATAGTTTGATTTAGATAATGTGTGTGTGTGTGTGTGTGTGTGTGTGTGTGTGTGTGTGTGTGTGTGTGTGTGTGTGTGTGTGTGTGTGTGTGTGTGTGTGTATTTTACACATGATTAAAAAGATGTTTGTAATATTTTACAGTCATTGCTGAAAAGTTACAAAGCGTTTCTATTGTAATCTTTGATTTGGCTCTTAATTACTTCCTCATAGTGTATGCTGTAATAATGTCATGAATCATTAGTAGCATTAGTGAGTAATAGAGACTCTTCCCTGTGTTGTCTAAGACTCAGATTCTGGCTGAGAGAGAGAGAGAGAGAGAGAGAGAGAGAGAGAGAGAGAGAGAGAGAGAGAGAGAGAGAGAGAGAGTGCAAAAGAGAGCGAGAGAGAGAGATCCTGGATGTTTCTTTGAGCTGCTGATTTATTAGATATTGCGGGTTGCCAGATACATGACCCCTGATCAGTATGTCGCTCTTAGCCCCACTGGCTTCCCCTCCCTAACTCAAACTCCCAGCATCCCATCACTCGCAGGGACATGAGCCGGAGTGCCGAGCGGGGGCCCTTGTCCTTGGGTTTATAGGCTGGGAGTTGTCAAAAGGCCCCGGCTATACCAAGCGTCCAAAATCAATTTCAATCAGCATGGAGCGCAATATTATCAAATGTCAAGCGGGAGCGGGTCTGTGCTTTGAAAATTATCCTTGACAGCCTCTTGGTGACTTAATTAACTACGAAAAAAGAGAAGGGAAGAGGTGGGGTGCGTTGGAGGGGAGAAAAAAAAATCAAAATATCTCAATCGCCTGGTCTTTTTTTTTGTACTCGGCTGCTTGTATTGACATCTTGTAGAATGATTGCCTCTGTAGGGAATGGACAGAAATGGAGAAA
>NC_062537.1:15825934-15855934 GCF_022655615.1 Tachysurus fulvidraco | reverse complement strand
ATCCATTCTATCATCTCTTGTTATTAAGAAACATGTAGAGCTGTGTGGAATAAGTCAATATGGAAATAAACCTCTATTCCACACATTTACTCATTATAATAAGAGTGAGCGTAGTGCTTATCTCAGATCAGCATGGAAGAGCATGTTTATGTCAGCAACTGCAACAATCTGATTTGTATCTAAAAAAAAAAAAAATCAAATCATAATAAAATGCACCCTCCATGATCTGGGAGCCACCCTGCTCGCCTGAACAGCTTTTTAAATTTGCTTACAGTCCAAATTGCTAAATTTTACTCTCAATATGGGACAGATTATTACATTTTCCATCTGTATTTAAAGGTGATAAAAAAAAAGCAGGGCTGGGGACACAAGTGCTGTAATGTGATCATTATTATCTATCATCTTTAGCAATTGTGAATATGTGTGAAAAGCATGCATTGGTCAAATCTAAGTCTATCAGATTGAAAGGGTTTTTATTTCCTGTTTTGTTTGGCTTGCTTCCTATTATGCTAAATGTTTCGGTCAGAGGTTCCAGCGTTTGAGAGACAGGCTTTCACTTGAGAGGGTGACTTTATTTCTAACCTACCTTTCAGTAGCTCTTGTATCTGCAAAACACACACACACACATACACATACACATACACATACACACACACACACACACACACACACACACACACACACACACACACACACACACACACACACACACACACACACACACACACACACACACACACACACACTTAGCGCTAATGGATTAGTACTGCATTATCCCTCTCGTCTGTGCTTAAAAATTCATCAGGCCATTAGTCAGGTCATCACGGTGCTGCCTGCAGTTGTCCAAAGGGTTAATTACCCATCATGTCTGCTACAGTTCAAAGATTTTGATTCTGAAAGATTTTGATTAAGGTGCTTGTTTTGATGAAAAAAAAAAGAACCATGTTATTCTGAAAACTAATTGTCATTTAAAGGTGATAAGTATTTTATGATCCTTGTGTGACCCCATTAAAACATAAAGCTCATACAAATAAGTGATGGATTAAAAGCAGGATGTAGTCAGGCTTACTTCCTCTGACACCCTTATAGCCATTACAGAGAATAAAAAAAAAAAAAAAAATTTCCTTTGGTACATTATTTGAGTTCAAGATGTTTTTTTCTTCTGACTTCAGTTAAAGTTAATTAAATATTTTTTGAAAAGCAATATCCAGTTTTATTATAATTCCTTATACACGATTATATCTCTTTAATTCTTTCTTTACTGTCTTACATAATGTCTTACTTATTCCAGATAATCTTATTTATGCTTCCTATACATCCTGTACATTGAGGATTACATCAGTGGAAACCAGGCCACATGTTCGGAAAGACCTCAGTTCTCGTCCTGGTGCCTTTTCTCCTCCTGTCCTGAAGAGCCTCTTAGGTGCAATTTTACCTCTGTACTGATAGAAAACAAACCATGTGGGCATCTGTTAGGGTGGAGAGGTTAAAATAGAGCTCCTTTTAGTGCACTGTTTGATGGAACAAAAGGTTCAAACTGAGTGACAGGCGACTGGGAGAAGTGGAGCCATAATAACTGACCTCCTAATAAAAGATGGCAGAAAACTGACAATACAAAGTCTATAACCAGCGATTCATTAATCAGGTTATTAATGTACAGAAATGATCCCTAATGTTATTAATGTACAGAAATGATCTCTAATCATGTTGTGTATGTTATATATTAATAGCATTAGAGACTTTTGTGAGAATAATCACAAATAAATTGAATGAAAAATATAAATAATGTGTATATGATTAAATATATCAATGGGAATAACACTAGCTTCAGTTCATTCTTGACTTCTTTCAGTTTATTGCATAATGAGAATCTAAGCAAAACCATTTATTTATCTATCTATCTATCTATCTATCTATCTATCTATCTATCTATCTATCTATCTATCTATCTATCTATCTATCTATCTATCTATCTATCTATCTATCTATCTATCTATCTATCTATCTATCTATCTATCTATCTATCTATTGAATTTATTTATTTTTAATTTAAAATCCATTGTTTATGAAAAACTCCAGCATTCACAATATTCACAGTTGTAAGTAATTCATAATGAAATTAATAAATCTCTTAAATAAAATCCTCAGTATCTGATTTGGTTCTTCAGACTGAAATAGTTACCAGGCTCTTTTATTTTTTAGTGTGATCTTTGATTTGGGAAAATCAAGTAAAAATCAGTGAGAAAGCGTTTTGATCTGTATGAACTGCAACAAAAGTAATTTATACTGTCATATGGGTGGAATTGGGTGGACAGACGAAGCTCACTGGACAAACTGATGCCATGTTCATTAATACAGGAGCTTCCGTATCTTCATTTACTGCTTTGTCTTGCTCTGGGTCGCAGGGGTTTAAATTAATAATGGGGGTCAGTGGTGGCTCTGGGTTGTTGATCGGAGTATCGGGAATTGGGATTCAAGCCCCAGCACTGCCAAGCTGCCACTGTTGGGCCCTTGAGTAAGGCCCTTAACCCTCCCTGCTCCATCATAGCTGCCCCTGCGTTCTGACTCCAACTTCCTCAGTTGGGATATGCAATTGGGGAGGATTGGTCGGAATTTTTTCTCATTCGGAATTCCTTAGTGATTGGGTAGAATTGATCAGAAGTTCTCCACAAGCAAGCCAGAAACAGATTGTCCAGAATTCTTTCTGGAGCAGGCAGCATTGGTTAGAATTCCTTATCGAGTGTGTAGAATTGGTTAGAGTTCCTTTGAGAGCAAGCAGGATTGTTCAGAATTTAATCAAGAGAAGACGGGATAATAGACAATTCTTTTGGGAAAAGGCAGGATTAGTCAAAATCCTTTCAGTAGAAGGTCAGAATTCTTTCAGGAGTGAACACTTATGTTTAAATCATTAGTGATCTTACATGATGCACAGTGTTTTAACTCTTTTCATTTTTTTTTTTTGGTTTTAAACACCATAATTGTTTATTAAACTGTCAAAATGTTCTGAGTTAAAATACTTAAATAACTCAATAAAATGAAAATGACAAACACAGAAAATTCTGGCATTTTGTAGTAAATCAGATTAAATAAATAAATAAATAAATAAATAAATAAATAAATAAATAAATAAATAAATAAATAAATAAAAGATCATATCCTTTTACACTTTACAAGTTCACTCTTGTAAAATGTTAACAATAAATCTGACTTTTTATCTCATTAATAAATGATCTGACAAAAAACTCTGAAGTAAACAAAATCCTCTCCATCTGATTTGTTTTCTTACAATGAAAAAGTCACCAGGCCTTTTTTTTTTAAAGCGTGATCTTTGTTTCAGCTTTTAATTGCAGGAGTCGATAACTCAGCTGGATGTGTTGTGGTCAGTGAGCAGTAAGGTTTATTTACACCGCTTAGAGCCCGAGGCTTTTAGGAAGACAGCGTGCCTCGCATCTCATTTTTTTTCCATTCTCTCCTTTAATGCCATAAACACTCTGATTGTTTTTATCGTGTTTAAAATCCATCATGAACGTCCAGGGGATGTGTTCCCCGTTGAGTTGTGGTCAGCCCGGCCACACGAGTCTATCTGCCTTTTATGTTCTTAAATATTCATAAGTAGCTTTGCAACATTAATATCTTAGAAGGCTTACAAGAACACTTAAATAATATCCAGTACTCCTGCCCCCCCTTGGGTGTTTTTTTCCCTCTCACTTTTTTTTCTTCTTCATTTGCGTAATGCACTGGGCTGTTTTAGAGATGGTCCTGCTCTTAAGGGAAAGGCTTCCTGAGTTTAGTCCTAGAAAGTGCAATAATTATGAAAGGGTACAGGGTCTTCTCAAGACCATGTGTTACAGTCACAAATGGATAAATAGGGGCTGAAGGTTAAGCCAAATGCCAGACTGGGCACTTACCATGTTCTCCTTTAGGGTCATAGTCTTAAAGCCCTGCTCATAAAAGACTGTCTCAGTTTACTCGATGTACAATATGAACTCATGCACAATACTGAGGGCTGTAAATAAAGAACCATATGACTTCCACTCTGATTCAAACATGATACTTCAACTTGCTAATAAATATCTGGCACCGTCACTGACAATAAAGCTTTTTTTTTTTAACTCTTGGGACACGTTTTAAATAGAAATGTACACCAATTATGCTAATAATCTGACATTTTTAATAAGAACTGTGTAGTGTTTTGAATGCAGTCCACATTCCCTTTGTTCATTAATAATAATTAATCACAGGCGTTCAGGTCTCAGGTCAGTGTTTAGTGTCAGTTCTGCTTGCATGTGCCAAGCCGCCTCTCGTGGGTCCGACGCTAAACGGTCAAGCCGTGAATGCTCTGAAAGCTTCCAGGTCACCTGCTGTGCACAGATCTGTGGGAAATTTACAAGCTAATTAAGTAACAAGCTCACTTTATATCCACTGCTGTGTTGTTTGTCTGTTTGATGATTGGCAGCAGGCTGAATTTAGGGGGTTATGGGTTTAAAGTGTCTTCCACAAGGAGGAGTGAATAAAATGGATCTGACTAACTTGTTTGTATCTAACACACTGAAAAGTGGGTATTAAAGCATGACTGCTTACAAATGTTTGGAAATGCTTACAAATGAGTGCTGGCACTGTCACTGTCAATATGGCTAATGATGGTAAATGTATGATAGATGGACAAGGAACAATTAGGAATAAACAAAGATGAAAACATTTGGTAATATGCTGTTATTGTAAAATAATCGGTCATGCAGTAGTGTGATGTGGCCTAAAACTCAAAGACCCTAAAGTTTATTATTTCCTAACAACAATTAGAATATTTTTTTAAATGTATGATACAGTTTTTCATTCATTTCCATTTTAATATTTTTAATTTATCCACAATAAAAGTTCATGTTTTCACTTTATTACGGATAAAGATACAGACATTTCTATAATGAAGACTTTCCTGTGGTGGAAAACCTACAACGCTGACACTGGAAACTCCTTCCTTAAATGTTATATAAAAATCTCCTTACTGAAAACTCTACCATTTAAACAATATCATTTTTTTTGTTACAGAACAATGTAATTTTAAAATCTGTCTATTGTGAGTTTGATTATTTGTTAATATTGAAATTTAAGAGAAAAAAATATATAATAATTTGATTTACATTCAGCTTGAATGACAAAGTTCCTGGAGTGGAAAATTCATCAACTCTGTCTAAACATTCAGAATTGGGAAATACATTTTATTGTTTAAATTTATGGCTTTTGGCGGAAACACTTATCCAAAGCCATTTACATTTTTATCTAATTTCTATATAACTGAGCTACTGGGGATGAAGAGCTCTCAACCTTCAGACTGGCAGACCAACACCTTAACCGCTAGGCTACCACATCCTCTAATCGTATCTTCAGCAGATATACACTGAAAAAATATCAAATAAAAGCAATATTTCCTGTATCGTAAGTAAGAAGTGTTTACAAGATAATACAAATTATACCAGAATTATACAGTATCAACAACTATTTCAGTCAGTTTAACTCAGGAATACTCGAGCAGTTAGGTCTGACATCTGTGTCAACAGTCAAGATCTTCTACGTGTTTCTTCCTCTGCAAGTTACTGAAAGAAGAATGGATTATCAAATTGACTTCAGAGGCCATAAAATTGAATTCTCACCTGTTTTCTTGTGTCTATGTTCAGCATAGATTTTTTTTTTGACATTTCACTTCACAATAGTGCTACAAGTAGATACTTAGGGCTTTATGCATTTGTAGTCTTTCATAAGTTTTTAAACTTTTTGTTTTTCCCAGAATACTATGTGCAATAATTCATAAGGTTCTAAATATACAAGTAATATTTATTATTGTACACAAAACATTTAGTTTTTTTCCAAGCAAATGTTTCTATGTTCCTAAGCAAATGACGACTTCAAACCTATTCCTGCTCTCTGAGATGCTCCAAATTCTTGTTCATTAATATCAGTACGACTAAAATTATGTGTAAGTTTTATCTAACAAAGGGAAAAACATCTCACACTGAAAGGTAACAGTATCCTGACTCATTTTTATCAGACTAGTGGTGATAAAATAATTCAACATCAGTGTACTGGGTTAAAAATGGTTAAATACAACAAACGTTTAAAATTCCATGGACAATATATGATAATAAGATCTTTGGTAAGAGAAATGCAAAAATGTCTTACCAAAGCTGTTCATATGCAGTCCTTTTGCATTTCCTTTAAAAATGTTCCAACTCTGAAAGGATCAACTGTTGAAAGCATTCTAGAAAAATCTGTAAATATTAATGACCATAGTAAAATTCAAAAATTGCCTCTAGATGGTATAAAAAGTGAGTATTGTGTTAACTTTCTATTGTTTTCATGGTAAAGGGAAGCATGTTGTAATTGTTGCTTGTGGTAATCGCACATACTGTAGTTTACAGATGCAGGAGAAAATAATTAGATTAAACACTTTAAGTAGAACCTTTAAATTCTGTATTCACTCCTGAAAAAGCAGCAGCAGTGTGTAAACATCATTTCTAATCCACTCTTCTCCGTTTACTTTACTTGTGACCTCTCGTGACGTACGCCTTGTCGGACACTGCTGACAAAGCACTTGTTTGACATGAACCATAATGGAACAATCTGAAGTCTTTCACTGCTTTAGTCGGCATAAGAGCTACAGGCTTCAAAGGGTCAAACGCTGTTAAGACAGACTCGAATTGAGGAAGACTTTTACTGATCTTAAGCTTATCCCTGCTGGAGATAGGTCAGACTTAATCATTTCCTCAAAGCCCCACTGAACAGAAAAGGCTATCCTAATCCAGTCCACACAATCAGACGATTCCCTAAAACCAATCTAGAGCACCCTCATACTGAGCGCTAACAGATTTACATTATTCACATTGATTTTGTTCTGGTTAAGGATTCTGAATAATCAGACACTCAGTAAGGCATCCAGCAGCAGCAGGAGTTATCTGCTGGTGAGCTGGAGGATGCGCTGTGTGATCATGCAGCAGCTCCGGCAGAGTGAGGGTTGAGCGAGTGAACTCTGAGGAGCCCCAGTCTGTCTGTTCATTAGCCGTTGTTGTCAGCAGGAAGCGGAGCGCAGCTTCACTTCAATAAGACAAATTTGCAGTGTGTTGTCCACGCGGCAGCCAGGGAAGCCAGACGGAAAAGAATGATAGGGCCGGGAGTGGCGAGGTTCATCAAAGTCACCCTGCTCTCCTCCACTCATTTTTCAGACGCTGAGGGGGCGCATACCTGCAGCCCACCTGTGAGCTATATTGGACAAATTGAACGACAACATGTCTCTTTCATATTTCACACACCAGCAGTTTTATTTGGAAGGAGGGGGCAAAAAAGAAGGGTATGTTATGGGGTAGTTCTATAAAGGGTCCATATGTTTCAAAAGATTGTATATACTTCAAAAATATTTTGCCCTCAGCGATAACCACCTTACTGACCAAACTGCCCCCAATGCTGACCCCAAAACAAATCTCTATAAATATTGTATTACGTTCTCTGGGGTGGACGAAAGTTGTCAATAAAGGTTTTCTTTCTCTTGATTGATACAGACTTCATAACTGTCATGGGCTTTGACTTCAGCAACTGTAGCACCTTGTATAAAATTCATACGCTTCTCTAAAACTGTAGGTTACAAATATATCAAGTACAAACAACAGTTTCTGGAGATCACCTTAAAAACATCATAAATAAATCTATTATCATCTAAGCAAGTGTAAAAGATTAGGGCCGATTATATTCCTATTTATATTCTGATGATATTATTTCTGTTTGGTGTTTTTTTTAGTCTAAATTCACATCTGTTTGATTTTTATTTCTGAGCTTCTTCAACACATTTGGTTCTCACCAACAACCAAACTGTCCAAAAGAAAAAAAAAGTTATCCAACATCTGCACATCAATCAAATTCATAGTATTTAACCCATGTGGACAGGCCTGATTCAATCTCCCTCAGCACTGGGAAAGTTTGCGTCCAAATATCTGCTATTACTTCTGAGGCAGAGTGCAGGATCTCCTGAAGGTAGCCAGGTTATCATCAAGCTGTGATGATTCTCAGCAGTGTCAGAGGACTTTTGATTGTACTCTGCACCTCTGTGCTGCCCCGGGCCTTTCCAGCCATCAGAGGAAGAGAACAATGCTGAGACGATGAAACACACACACACAAACACAAACACGTGAACACAAACTCACTGTCGAACGGCAGCCATCACTCGCAGGCTGTCAGCACGCCACATGCCGGATATGCTCCGTGACACAAAGATATCAGTTACACGTTTCCCCCAGCTTGGGTTTAAATCCACACAGGCCGTGTGGCGAGGCTAAGCTCAGATGTGCATTACACTGGGAATGTCACTAATCCATCAAAAGGCGAGGGCTCACATCTACTCCCCACGTTCTCCCAGGATGTTTGTGTAGTGTTCGAGGTTGTGCGTCAGCGGCGTGATCCATACAAAAGCAAACTTTTTCTAAACTGCTTTATTGGGATGAAACTCTAGTTTTTGAGCTTCACATAGATAATCAGTCTTGAGTGGGGTTTTTTGTAGGTTTTTCAAACTTCACCTCTTACATGTTTCTTTGGTGATTTTTAATAACTAAAAAACTTCAACCATAAGTATGACTACACATTTCCTTTATGTGTGTGCTGTGCATAATAAATAAGTAATAAATGAGTAATGAAAAAAACAAAAAAACAAAAAGGTCTTTCAAGTGTTGCTGCTGTTTACTCAGGCTGTCTCTGCCTACAGAAGGGGCTACGGTTATGCTGAAACAAATTAAACAAAATAGATAGCAAAAACCCTTGTTGTCTGTTTGGTACATTCTTAAAAAGAAGGAGCTCAGGAACACCATGTGGCTTGAAGAACAGGTTATAGTTTGTCAAAAATATTAAAACAACTCTGGATTGACATCCAACATATGATCTTTATGGGGCAGTGGTGGCACAACTGATTAAGGCTTCGGGGTTCAAGGCCCAGCACAGCCAAGCTGCCACTGCTGGGCCCTTGAGCAAGGCCCTCGACCCTCCCTGCTCCAGGGGCGCTGTATCACAGCTGCCCCTGCACTCTGACCCCAACTTCCTGGAGTATGTGAATAAAAGGCTCTAATGTATATCTGGCGATTATAAAGGCTTCTATGCCCCCATTCCATTCCATGATGTGGTTTGGAAAAAGAAAGAAAATCAACATTCCAATTCATCTTATAATGTGGTTATGTATGGCTGCTAAACAAACGGGATCTCTTGTATTTATGAAAAATGTGTCAATGTGACTACTGACATAAGTAGTAGGGTGAATTCTGAGGAGTAAAGGGCTATAGCAGTTGCTCAGATGCTTCAAAACCCATTGGACAAAGCTTCACAGCACAGATTGACAATGATCTAAAGCATACTTTTAAAGCAATACTTTTTTTTGTTCTGCATTGGTCAAGCCAGTCGCCTGAGCTGAATCCAACAGAACATGCAGTTGCTGGAACAAGTGAAACACCACAAGAAGAAGAACTAAAAGCAGCTGTAGTGAAGGCAGTAGAGTATCATCAGGGAAGAACCCTGATGCCTCTGGTGACGTCCCCGGCTTCCGGCCTTCAGGCAATCATTGACTTTTGACTGCAAAGGATTTGTAACCAATCATTAAAAATGACATTTTTCTTTATGATTGTTAGTTTATCAAATTACTTGCAGTCCATTTAAAAGTGCTATAAATCCTAGTGCATTTACCTAAATTGGATTTAAATACCTCTCTTAAATTATGGCTGCTTTGAATGCACATTTGTTATTTAATTTCAACTCCAATATATTGCTGTAGACTAAACTAAAAAAAACAAAAAAAAACAATAGATTTGTCGATGTCCTAATATTTATGGATCTGACTGGCCATTTTTATTGACTGCCCTTCAACAACTGCCCTTAGACTTCCACCATAAGTGATAAATTTCCTTTCAGTATAAGGAAAGGTTTAAAAAATGTATCCATGGCAATCATATATATGCTACAAATACAATAAGTAAATATTAAGTTGAAAAGAACTGTATTCATTTAAACAGAGTATTTAAACCTATATCTGGGTATTCTTACAAAAGAATATACATGAATGGATTGAGCTGTATGTGTAAAGTTGTGTTTTTGCATCTGAAGAGTTTTATACCTCTAAAAACAGACATTAAGAATAAATATCACCCCCACTTTTTCATCTGATTCTCCCCAGTGCTTGAAGGAGACAAAGCCCAGCGATCCATTTATCGCCAGAGTGAGAGTCATGTTTATGCCTCCGTTTAACCATCAGCCTCTATTGGACTCCCATTAGCAGATCGATATCTCAGCGATTGAGGAGGAGGCGTTGACATTTGAGGTTAATGACTGTATGCCCCAAAATCAATTAGGATCATCTCGTTAGCACTCCAACAATGTACCTGTTTCACTTGATAGCAGCAGCATGAATGAGGAGTTATGATTACCTCATGCCAAATGGATGGTTTTTTTGTCGATACCAGTATGGATCTGTCCTGGAGTGTTAGAATTTTAATAATGCAATTACTTTTGCTATATACCACCCTCTACGCTTGGGTTTTTTTGGTGTAATAAATGGCTGAATTTTGCCCTTCATACTTTTTCATAATCAAGAAAGGCAGCTTGGGATGTTTACACACACACACACACACACACACACACACACTCTCTCTCTCTCTCTCACACACACACACACACACACACACACACGTACAAACTATAGACGATAGCAGTAGAAAAAAAACAACAAAATCCATTATTGTCTGCCAATGCCACCTCAAGCCATATGTGACATGTACAAACTGTTGCTGGAGGGTGATGACGGTCGCTTTGATTTTTTTTCCTTGTTGTTGTTGTTTTTTTCCTCAGCATGAAGGTTGAGTTGAGTCATTTTGCACCCAATTACACTGCAGTAAATTTGTCGGATGGTTCTTGTCGTGCTGTATTGATCTGCCGTGTCACCTTGAACTTGTTTATTGACACATCGAAAGCGCCCCTCTCAATTTACTGCCGCTCAATTATGGTATTCATATGATGTCAGAGCCGTGGCTGTCTGTCACTGTAGATTACGCTCGTTTACTCCCTCCCCCGTTTCTCCTCAGCCCCTTCTCTCTCTCCATCACCTGCCATCCGCCTGCCATCGTCCCCTGACCTTTCCTTTAGACAGATGGCACTATGGAAAGCATGCTATTAGCACACATGTCATATTACTCCTGACCAGATCCCTGCTCTTTTTTTTTTTTTTCCCCGTACATGAGAGGTACTTGTTCAACAAATGGATTTTCAATTTGCTAGCTGTGGACACTTTTTTTCTTCTTTTCACTGGCAATAAGAAAAATCACCCTGAAGTAAAGAGAGCACAGAAAGGCTGCTGAAAAAAAGAAGGCTCGGTTTTTTCTTCTCTTCTCTCCTGTACATATTCTTCTTTCCAGAATCAAAATTTCTGTCCGAGGACTCAGTTTAGAAGTTTTTGGAAGGGTTATTCTCATTCAGGGAAAGATGTGAACACAAAAATGTACAAACGATGTTCATTCAGAAACGAGATCATCAGAACAGTTTTGTTGGATTGTCAACCTTTTCTAGAAAGGTCACACAAACATGATTCATGTGTGGGTATTAATCACTTTACATAAAATGTTTCACACTGTTGAGGGTTCACATGCGAATTAAAGAAACTCTGTGTATATGGTTTAATTTTCTTTAAAAAAAAAATGTTTTTCACATATGATTTTTTTTTTTACATGTAATATGTGCACAGTTTCAGTTTGATTTTTTACATGATTAACTTTAAACATTTAAAGTTTAAATGTTTCACACTTTAAATGTGAATTTCCCACATTTGCTGCCTTTGTGGGCCTATATTGTTTTCACATTCATGACATGCGGTTTGATTTTTTTTTAAAAATCGTATTTGAAACGATTCGAAACGATTTGAAACAACATTTATTTATGTTAATTTGGCACATTTAAGGTATTTGTAGTTTCTCATTATTATGTTTACGTGTATGATTTTTTTACATGTAGGATATGTGATTTTCACTTTATTATTATTATTATTATTATTATTATTATTATTATTATTATTATTATTATTATTATTATTATTATATTCACTTAATGTCATGTTTATATACATCAGGGCACAACAAGCTATTTTCGTGTGATTATATCTTTCCACTAGTGATTATGTGAATAAAATATGCTAACTAATCTTGTTCAGGTGTGTTTCATCGTGTTATAGATGTGATTTTTCTTTAACGAAAGGTGAAATGCAGATTTTGGATTCTGACGAATGAATTTTCACCAGAAATCAGCATTACTAACAGTTGTTAGTTTAAACCAAAGTTGTGATGTGAATTGATTTGAAGCCCCCCCCCCCCCCCCCCCCCCCCCAAAAAAAAAAAAAAAAAAAAAAAAAACACCCCCAGAGATAAGCTGAACCTTGTTTCATAATGAGGCCTTTGGCAGGACCCTGGCTAAGTGTTTCCATAAGCCCAGCACTCAGGAGTGGCCACAAAGGGCATGCTCTGGGCCCGTTTACTGCTATTGCACAGATGCTGGGGTCCATTTGCTATAGCTGAGGTCAGAGATCACCTGTGAATCTTTGATTTCACTCCATCCATCAGCTTTATGGCCACGGTGCATCAGGACGCATACACATGCAGGGGATCACGAGGGGACACGGTTCATCTGACTGTCTGACTGGCCCAATTCCCTCTCCTGCTGATCCGGGGGTCAGAGGATCACTCTGCTTTTACATCACTTAAAGACTAATTATCAAGGATACAGAGAAATGGTGAGGAATGAAAAGTGACTGGATGAATGAAGGATGAGATGAACAGTGGGAAATATGGATTAGTGTTCATTTCGAGACTGAAGCTAAGACAAGAACAGTAATGTCTTGTCTGGGAAAGTTCATAAAAACACTGTATGTGTATGTTTACTAGAGAGTTCAAACCTGCATCAACTGACAGGTTCTGTAAAATTACACCGTAATGTTGTTTAGATACCAATAAGAAAAGTGATGAGTGAAAGAATAACACTATTTTGGGTCATTGGGTCTAATTTAGAATAACACAGTCTTGGTGAAAAAAGAAAAAAAAAACACACCAAACTTCCTTTCCTTGTTTACTCCACATTGTCCATGTGTTTGTAAGGCGGTCAGTGACTACGGTGTGATGTGGCCTGATAACCGGAAGCAGTGTTTCTTTCAAGTGTTCACTATGATTTGTTACAGTACGGTGATGATGAAAAAATGTAAAAACTGTTATTTATTAACGAACAACATGTTGCACCATTATGTTGGTTGTATTTATCCATTTGTAGTTACTTTTAATGTTTCAGTTATCACTTACATTATAGTTAACTACCAGCTACTATATTAATCTGTTTTCAAGTTAATACTATTTAAAAAATAGAAATCAATTAAAATTAATAAATGTGCCTTGGGAAAAGCACAACATCTGCACAACATCTGCACAACTCCACAGCACTGACACTGTATACGGCAAATCGATAACTATTGGAAAATTCCTACTTACAAAAAGCTTCACTGTCTCAACATTTGTACAACACAAAAACCTTGGGTTGGAAACAAATTTGTCCCGTTGAATTATTTTTATTAAAAGAGTTTTAAAAGTTTTTTTTTTTTTTTTTTATAAATTTTTAAAGCAATTTACAGCAATAATCATGTGTTTCTTGTTCTTCTGTTGTTGTTCATCACCGTTATTTAATAAAGCAGTTCAAAAAATAAACATGAATTGAAACATTGTTCTGTTTAAAAAACAAATAGTAGATTTTTAGCACCAAGGTTTTTATTATTATAGTATATTGTGTTATACAAATAACTTTTTTTTCTTTTTACAAAAATTAAAATACACTTTCATTGTTTAAAGTGATCTATTAATTACAAAAAAATCACAAATGTTATTTATATTGTTATATTTATATTTAAATGCCAATAATATCAGGA
This sequence comes from Tachysurus fulvidraco, assembly GCF_022655615.1. Lineage (NCBI taxonomy): Eukaryota > Metazoa > Chordata > Actinopteri > Siluriformes > Bagridae > Tachysurus > Tachysurus fulvidraco. The sequence goes on along the minus strand of NC_062537.1, from coordinate 15,841,968 downwards.
CGTTTTTGACCAGAACAGTACTAAAAGGTCAGAAGAGTGAACATAACACAAGGGTTAATAATGACATATTTTATTATGTTTATTGTTATTTGTTTATGTTAAATGTAAATGAGTTTTATTTTATGTTGAAATAAATTGTGTTAGATCAAGTGCATTATTATAAACATGTCAATGGATCAGATTCTTTCAGCATTGTGCTGATATCAATTTGATTCAATAATTACAACATATTATTATTTCATCGATATATTTTGGAGCATTACAAATGAATACAGATTTAAAATTTAAATGTTGCTTAAACGTGACCATTTAGATGAAAATGAATCATTTTGGAGATGATTCATAAACATAGAGAATGTGTTTATTTTGTGAAATAACAATGTGAGTTTTCCTCTGAGTGTGTACCCATGTAACTACAGGAGGCCTCAAGGGACAAAAGCCACTCCTGCCTCCTGTCACTTTCTTTTCCTGTCAGCCACTTAAATAATGACAATTTAATTTCCTGTCTAATTGGACCTGTAAGTTATTTAAATAAAGCACTCTGTGTGTGTAAAGGAGGAGGGAGAGGAGAGAGTAATGACAGCTCATCGTACACTCATTTCCTACTGAGAGGGGTGAGAGCGTCAAGGCACGTCTGAACAACCTATCGGGATACTTATTTTGTTTAAGTGGAAGACAGCGGGTATGATAGAGGTGCACTATAATCTTCTCCTGACCCTCTTGTAAATAATCGTGTCCTTGCTTCATTCATGCAATGGCTTTGTGGCTGCAGTTTATATAAAAGCCTTCACTCTCTCGCTCAGCACTTATTCACTAACTTGCTCTGATTAACACGCTTATTCTCATTTCTTCAAGTAGCTGTGACTGTCCATTTTAATAGTGAGTGATGGGAAGTAAATCAACCCTATAATCTTGAGATTAAATATATCTTCTAGAAAGAATCTATCTGGATTTGCTCTGTTTTTTTTTACTATCCTGAGCTTTAGGGAACCGAAGACTTTAATCTAAATGATGATTTAAGTACATTTTAGATATTAAATGTTGGCCCAACCTAGAGTTTGGGGTTTAAAGGAATGGAATTTTCCTGATGAAAAGAGAATGAGTTTAGGTGCGTAAATGGGATGAAAGTTTTTCATTTATTTATGCATTTGTTTAATTAAATTCTGTTTCCGTTAGAAATATATTGAGACTTAGCAGGGCCTGACTCTGTGTGGATGGAAATCACAGATTCCCAGTTAACAATTTGTGGTTAGTTGAGGATTCTTCCCTAATTTGGTCACCTGACATATCACAGCCACCATGAGGGGAGCATGTAAAGCATGTGATGGTTCAGAACTGCTTCCTCCAAGACTACTGGTCTTTCTGCATCAGGGCAGCGGAACACAGTCAGAGGACAATGCTGTAAATGTGAGGATGTGGTAGCTTAGTGGTTAAGGCATTGGGTTACAATTTGGGAGGTTGTGAGTCCGGTTCCCAGGTCTACCAGCTGGGCTACTGATCCAGTGCTGGGCCCCTGAGCATGGCCCTTAACTCTTGATTTGCACAGTTGTTTAAAACAAGATAAAAATATAATTCACTCTGGATAAGGGTGTCTGCCAAATGCTCGTCCACATACATGAGCTCAGGGATGCACAAGATTGGCTACTGTTGCTATGATATCCTGTAGATCCTCTCGTACACAGATAGCTGTGTCAGATTTGTTGCCTTGGGTCCTGGCCACAGATGGCTGTGGCATCATCTGGATTTAAATTTGAGGGTTTCCCGGTGTGTCCAGTAACATATTTCTATAAGCTTTTCTTTTCAACAGCAATCTTTCAAAAGGGACTTAAATTTTTTTTTAAAACTGACCTTTCCATAGTGATATCTTGTACTTGGGAATGTTATGTGAGCAATGTTCTATATTATAATATAATATATAATAATATAATATAATAACAAACCATTATTACAAGTCATTGATTGGTTCATGAACTTTTTTTTTTTTTTTTTTTTTTTAATTTTACAATATTTTCCAAAGAGATCTTTCTAATCTTCTAAGAAATGACCAGCTGATTTGGTACACATTCTGATAACATTGATTTCTTGCTGGTGTTGTGATTGATTTTTATTCTTATTCCTATAAGCCGGACCAATAGTCCAGTACAGTGAGAGAAGATTTGTGTTATACTGTATGATAAAATGTAATAAAAATCCATCTCAAAGATTATAAAAAAATTATATACCTGGTGTAGGAGGGCTGGGAAAGTGAACTCCTTTGTACAATCATTGGTTTCTATTGCGGCAATTTAGTTTCAGTGAAATATACAGCCACAGGAGTAAACCTGTAATCAGACAGTTTCCAAATTTAATGATATGAAATAATAGATTTTTAATTATAACAAACTCTTTTTGAGCACAAACACCTCATTATCTCGCAGGTAATGAAAATCATATTACCATCTTGCCGAGTGATGGCCAATAAAAACGTTCCTACATGCAGTGTATGAACTTCTCAAGCTGGTCCACTGTGACGGACAGGTAGGAAAATACGAACACACACACACACACACACACACACACACACACACACACACACACATGCACACACAGATACTCTGATGTGATGTTAGCATGAGCAGCTTGACCCGTGTTTGCTGATTTACAAAAGAACGGCTCTGTAATTGAGCTGGGGAATTCAGTTTTACTTATGTCCAATTACGCTCTAAATCTGCTGTCTCCTAAATGCGATTATTGCAGTACAGTAAGTCTCTCCCATTGGGTTCCATTAACTTTGATTACTGCAAATTATTTACTTACAGCTTTGCTGCATGTTATTGCACCAGCACGCACTGGAGAAGTCATTCATTTTGCAGCGAGAGTGCACCCTGGTGCTTCAGGTGCACAAACAATACCCAAACACACACACACAAACACACAAACACACACATCCACGAACATCTGCAGCAGTAAGTGCAGATTTATGAATGTTACATTATTGGGAACGAGAGATGTTCTGAAAGGCACAACTAATGGAAACTTCACATACAACTGCATGAGCGATCGTGTGAGTAATGTTTTAGATTTCATGTAAACAAGCATGAGAAGATCATTTATGTTTCATTATGTAATGCTCTGAAATTTCACATGTGAACAAAAAATTTCAAATAAGCGTCAAAAAGCCATTTGTACATTTATTCACATGGGGATTAAAAATTTCTAGAAAGGTTTGGATCGGATAAGTATAAGTATAAGTAGCCTTCTTCTGTGTATCCATTCTGTCTTTCCTCCTTATCTCCTCCCGTGTTTTGCCCTGAGCACATCAATATCACACTGTGAGCTCTGTGTCAGGCTGGAGGGCTCACACACTCTACACACACTCTACACACACTCTACACACACTCTACACACAAAGTACTCACACGCTCACAGAAACAAGAATCCCTGCTGGTGAGAAGAGAAAAAAGACTCCACCACCACCAAAAACAATATTTTTCCTATTAACTATTTCCCCCCCAATTATCTACCTAATTTAGTCACTTGCAAATTTCCAGGTTTTATCTATAAAAGCTAACATCGGCTACCTTCCAGGGACGGTGAAGGCTAACTCATGCTTGTGAAGCCTTCACCTTTCAAACCGCCAATCATGCTGGACTAGGTAGCGTAACCCACTCAGACGTCAGCTCTATCTACCCTTTTCTTCATACATGAGCTCGTACAGTATCTTTCTACGATTGGCTAGTGTTGCTGTGATTGACAGGAGAGACAGTATGACATCCCTCCCACTCAGACTGCACAAACAGTTTTACTCTCTTGTTCTCCCAGTGCAATTGTCAGGTTTTGAACAAAGATCTCTCGTCGATAGCGTGACATCTTTAACGTTGCCCTGACTTCCAATGAACAACGTAAAGAGTGGAAGAAAAGAAGAGACCGCAATTTTATTTATTTATTTACCTTTATTTATAGTTATATTCCCATAGAATGAAGCTGAAGAGCAGACACTGATCTTTCCAAGCTGTGAAACCCATCATGCATGCTTTTGTGTACTGTGTCTAGTGGGATTAAACCCATGGCCTCTACAGATTTTGTCGTTCTAAAAGGCCGATAGTAAATCCAGATGTTGCGAGGCAAACTGTGATCTTTGATGGGACATACGTATAGGAGGTGAGGGAAAAGCTCAAAGGCCTAATTTCACCAGCATTGTCCCTCACCTAATTGTGAAATTCCATCTGTCTTTTTTTTGTAAAGGGAGGGCTTTCTGGCTTTCTGTCTCTGCCAGCTTCCTGATGCTTCCAGCTAAAAGAGCGAGTCTAATTTCATTTCGGTTTGTCTTAGGACAACCCTTTAGATGTTTAATTCAATCCCATTTTCGTGTAATCAGGCAAAAGGCTTCCCTTGAGGTAGAGCAAAGCTATGAGGACCTGCAGCTCACAATTTGCAAATGTAATTGGTCCACCTCTCTCTCTCTCTCTCTCTCTCTCTCTCTCTCTCTCTCTCTCTCTCTCTCTCTCTCTCTCTCTCTCTCTCTCTCTCTCTCTCTCCTCCCCTTGTGTTCAACCACAAGCATTATTAACTAATATCATTTTTTAATGTTTTTTCCCCCCATTCTTTTTTTCACTCTTTTTCTCTGTTCCTCAAATGACACCTCTGTTCACATATCCAAACTCATCTCCCAGCCTAACGGAGAGAGAGAGAGAGAGAGAGAGAGAGAGAGAGAGAGAGAGAGAGAGAGAGAGAGAGAGAGAGAGAGAGAGAGAGAGAGAGAGAGAGAGAGAAGACAAGAAACATCATCCGACGTTTTCCTCAAGGCAACCCTGTTGTTATTGTAAAATTCATATTTCTCTGGATTTACAGCCGCTGGATATTGAGTACAAAATCCATTATCATTTGTATATTTTAATTATGCAAATGAGGCTGCTCAGCTGGCTGGTCGATCCTGCAGGGAAGCCTAACTTCATTTCGGGTGATTACAATTTATCCAGTCGAGTCACTTTAATTGTAACAAGCTAATTACCTTGTTTCATTTAGTTTTAACAATGCCAAAAGAAAAGCATGCGGTGATAGCATGCTCATTCACTGAGGGCCCTGGAAAGCCAAGCACAATAACAAGTAGGAGAGAGAGGGAGAGAGAGAGAGAGAGAGAGAGAGAGAGAGAGAGAGAGAGAGAGAGAGAGAGAGAGAGAGAGAGAGAGAGAGAGAGAGAGAGAGAGAGATACAAAGAAAGGGATGTGTGTCTGTAAATGAGGTCTCTGTGTAGGTATATGGCAAAGTTTCAGAAATCTTTTCAGAAGTCTTTTATAAAGAAATCAAAACACCATTATCAGGTCCACAACTTTCCTCCTAGATCATAGAAGACATTTGTAATTCAAGCGCATGATTGACAGGTGAGATGAGTCGGTATGTGTGTGAGTGTGTGTGTGTGTGTGTGTGTGTGTGTGTGTGTGTGTGTGTGTGTGTGTGTGTGTGTGTGTGTGTGTGTGTGTTACTGAGTGTTATAGCTGTACAGGGTCCACTGTGGCAGATTTCCAGTGGAGATCAAATGAGATGAAGGATTTGGGGTGCATGCCAGCTCCCTCTGCTTCTCCTGCAGTCGTCAGACAATTAACAAGAAGGAATACTGTGTGTGTGTGTGTGTGTGTGTGTGTGTGTGTGTGTGTGTGTGTGTGTGTGTGTGTGTGTGTGTGTGTGTGTGTGTGTGTGTGTGTGTGTGTGTGTGTGTGTGTGTGTGTGTGTGTGTGTGTGTGTGTGTGTGTGTGTGTGTGTGTGTGTGTGCGTGTGTGCGTGTGTGCGTGTGTGTGATTGTTCTTGAGAGAATAAGGCTAAAGACAAAAGCAAAATAAACAACTTGGCTCACATCATTAAAGCTCATATTTTTTTAACGACTAACTAAAAACAGGGTTTAAGACGGTATACTTTTTTAAAGTCTGATTTGATTGATCTGATCTATAAATAAATGTTTTTCATATAAGCATATGAAATTATTTTGCTAGATATATATAGCTAGTAAGATGTGCATGTAGATATTCGTCATTTAATTTGCTTTTGTTATACCTCAGCACTGTTGAATTCTCAAATCTGATTGGTCAAAAGGTGTTGATTTATTTTCTATGTCAGCAGCTGTGGCTGTGATGCCTGGTATGAGCCACAGTGCCGGTGTATTGTTTATATTAATGCACTTGTTCTAATGTATATTATTGTTTGTACTGTAAAAAAAATTCCCTGGAATATTGGCCAATCTTTATTAGTGTCATCTAATAATAAAGAAATTTAAATGTGCTGTTATTGACACGGTGAAGCTTTCAAGGAGACGATTATTTAGCATTTATGTAAAGAGAAAGTCATTTGTGGCATTCGACAGGCGCCCTTATCCCGAGCAACTTACATTTTTATCTCATTTTATACAACTGAGCAATTGAGGGCTAAGGGCCTTGCTCAGGGGCCCAGCAGTGGCAGCTTTGTGTACCTGGGATTCTTAAGCACTAGGCCATCACACCCCTCCAGATGTTGTCATGATCCTTTAACATTAGGCTCCCTGGAAAGCTGGAAAGCTCTTTTTGTACTTTCACCTTAGAGACTCCAGTGTCAGGACTTTGGGTCAGTAGGTTTTCTCCAGGAGTCTTCAAAGCAGATGATTTTAAAAAAAAATTCTGGAGTTTTTTTCTAGGTTCTTTCTGGAACATGTTTTTAGTACTTGAAAAAAAAAGATAAACAGAAGGACTGCTAAAGTGTAAGTGAAAACAAGATGTAACTGGTTTCTGTAATTGCCCCCAAATTGTGTATAAGTGTGTGAATGGAAGAATGTCTCATCCAGGATGTATTCCTGTGTCAAAGCCAGCGTTCCTGGGATAAGCTCTGGGTCCATCACTGCCAGGATAAAGTGTTAAACTTGCTGTTTAAGACATTTCTTTTCCTTGTTGTTGTTGTTGTTGTTGTTGTTGTTGTTGTTGTTGCTCCACAATGTTTAATCTCAAGAATTAATATAATGTGAAAATGATTCATTTACAGAACAATTTTTTGTCAGTATTTAATCATTCAGCTCACTCACTCTCATTTATTTTGTCATACTCATGGAATTGGTTGTATATCAAGACCAAATATTTTCAGAAGTACTTTCATCGTGTATTTAAATAGAGTGTATACTTAAATCGCAAAGAGTCTTTAATCCACTGCATTTTATCCTGACCTCCACTTTCACCTCCTACTAAAGTGAAAATACAAAAGAGCTTTCCAGCCAATCAGGGAGCTTCATGTTAAAGGATCATAGCAACATCTGGAGCCCTACTAATATACTGGATAGGTTTACTCTGAAATCATGTAAATATGTTTCTCCTTTTAGCCACGAAGATTAATAACGATTTTAGAAAAGATTTCTATAATCCGCAATCTACTTGCTGGTGCAGATTCAGAGGGAAAAAAAACAAAAAAACAAATACAATATATATATATATTTTATATACAGTCATTTATGGAATGAAGAACAAACCATCTGTCCATTCAGTAAAGTTGTATTGTTAAGCAACATACAACACAGACTTTGTGCTCAGAAAGAGATATAATTCATTATAAACAAGTCAATAAGTTCAAATGAAGTGAAATGCAAAATAAAAAAGTACCTGAAATAATTTTATTTAGAAATAAAATACATTTTCATTCAAATTATATAATTTGTAATTTCATTGGATTTCTTTTTAAATGTAATACTTAGTACTTATTGTTCTTAAAGTATGTACATTTAACCCAGAAAAAAAAATCTAAATTTTATTTTATTTCATTTATTTTAAAATAGAAGCTAAAGAAGCTAAAAAAATAACAAAAAATAAGTGTCCCAAATGTCTCTAGTCATAAGGGAAATGAACACTTTTTACTAAAATATCTGCCATACATTTATATACTTCTGTATGTATATAAAATATTTTATACTTCTCTATGTATGGAAACCGTTGGGAAATATATATTTAGTATTTATTACAAATTAGTAGCATAGAAGTTTCTGGAAAACTAGTGAAACGGAGCTAAGCTTAAATCTAATGTTTGAAATCTGAAAATTCCTAAAGCTACTTCTCATTTACAGATGTTACTCATATCATCTGAAACAGAAATAAACAATATACTTAATTATACCTAAATATATTTCTGTTTAATTCTGGAATATATACCATACTTTCACCATAAAAAATAGTGTTTTAATTTTTATTTTCTTTTATTTTTTTCATTAACCCTAAGTACACTGTTGTCGACAAATGATTGATTTTAAGTCTTGCATTTCAGTGTGAGATGTTTGTTTTTCCTTCTGTTACCAACCTTACATAGAATTTTAGTGATAACACTTAAATTTTAGACGCTTATGAACAAGCACTTGGGGTGTCTCAGAGTTTGATATCAACATTTACTTAGAAACATTTGCTTGGAAAAAAACGAAATATTTTTTTTTTTTTTAGTAACTTTTCTATGAAAATATTACCCCTGGTAAGCCAGGTAAATACAGAAAAAGCCCAAATTCCTAAATCTCTGAGTATTTCATATGACTCATTAAACACCACTATAAAGTGACATGACAAAGAAATCCAATGCTGAACAAAGACACAACAAAACAGGAGCAAATTTCTGACACGATCTCATACTAGTGGTTCTCTGGCAGTACCACTGTTCCAGGATGAAGAGACTTTCAAGAATCTCAAATCCTTAAGATATGACATGTTTTCTTCTGTTATTTCCTTCATATTCCTGGCTCTTGCATCATTCTCCAATAGTCTCCAATAATAATACGCTATAATACACTACTTAATCTTCTCAGTCAACGCAGATAAACATGATCCGTCATGTAGTCATGTGATTAGAGGTAGTTTTTATGGTGAATGTTATTAACAGCTGCCATTAAAATGCTTAAAATTGCTCTTGTGGCAGTCAGAAGTTTAATCCCAGTGCATTAACAACGGCTTGTTTTCTGAAGCCAGCCATCTCGCATCCTGGGATATGTGTGCATTGTGATTTAATCCTCATTCAGTCCAGTACGTGGTGTAAGCAATTGTACGAGTCTGTTTTCCTGGTCATGTGATTCCCGAGCTGTTGAAATACGTTTAATATGTTTTTCATTGTCATTGCTGTTGATGTGAGAGAGCTAATGAGAATTGTTATTTAAAAACAGGAAGAGATTTGTGAGCGGTTGCCTCAAAAATAATTATGTGTGTTAATTGGCTTTGCTTGTGTGTGTTTGCCCACTGGTGCCTCCCAGGTAGAACATTTGACTGAAGTGTGTGTATTTAATGATGTCAGTTTGGTGAAAATGTCTCACAAAAGGCTCGCATACAGCCCGCTTTACTCAGCCGTCATTAGAACAGCGTCTTGAGTTCTAAGACGTTTTGTTTTGTGAGTGTTTGGAAAAAATACCACTTCTTTTTTATTTTCTTTACATTTACACTCATTTTATACTCCATGCTCATTTATGCAAGTAGCCAATCAGGTAGCAGCTGTGAGATGCATAAAATCATCAAGATACATATTGCTCACAAACATCACAAAGATGAGAAAAGAGGAAATGCATGATCTCAGAAACTGCTAATCTTCAGGGATTTACATTCGATCACACACAACAGTCTTCATAGAATACACAAAATGGCAATTTTTTTTTTGTAAGAGACAATTCTGCAGGGTTAATTAGATCTGAGATTCACTGAAACAGGACTGATGAATATTGAGAAAAAAACACACCAGCTGGACTTTATTCTGTTTTGATAATGACGAGAAAGACCACATTGAACAACATGTCCATTTGACTATAATGTATTTAGCGATTTGATCCAGTCACACTTAGAAAGCAAGGTTTTACACTAGCATGACCGTATGTACTGCTCAGTTTATTAAACAGAATGACAGCAAAAACAAGGATGGAAAGCAGGCTACATAAAAAACATTTCCCCATGACATGACCCATCATTTTTAGCCGTTTTCTTCAATTTAGTCGTACCAACATCCGCTTCTGCCTAGTTGCCTCACATCCTGTATACACTCATCGCATACACTATATGTGTATGATTTCCTCTTATAGTCATATGGAAGATCATCATGAAGAGGTTCATCTTTTTTCTAGCACACATTAACAGGTTGTAAAAAGAATTGATGTCATAAAATCCTGCTAATCGTCACGAGAAGCAAAACAATTAGGATGCCAAAAACATGTCCGGTTATTGTTTGTCTGTGGGCACCAAGAACAGTAAACACTTTAATCTGCCACGTTTCCCACTGCTTCGGCGGATTACAGCACAGATTAGGAGATTGTACAATTAATACTGGCAGGGACACCATATGCAACGTAATTCTTACAAGTGATCATGTCTGGCCTGTGAGGTTTAGGTTTAGACAGATAGATTACGAACTCTGAGGCTTACATTCTTACTTACTTTGGTTTGTTATACACTTTTATACATGACTTTATTAATGCTTATGTGACTGAAATGTAATGCTAAAATACTGTATATAGCAATGTAGGAAGTTAAAAAAAACAACATAAAACCCTGGAAGCCCATTTATCCAATTGCCCTGGAATGCTTTCCTCATTTAGAGCACTGTGTAAATGAATGAAATTGTAAAATTATAGGGATCATAAATGGTTAATGGACTTCCTGTCTCCAGAAGAGGAGCAACGCTGGCCCGTTCCACACAAACAATGGTGATTAAGCAGTGGATTAAACCTCCTCATGAATAATGAAGTACTATGTTTTCCCTGCTTCCTGTCCTCTTCCTCTAATAGCCACATTAGAAGCTGTTTACAAGTTGGTGGTGAGAGGAACTAAGAGAGAGAGAGAGAGAGAGAGAGAGAGAGAGAGAGAGAGAGAGAGAGAGAGAGAGAGAGAGAGAGAGAGAGAGAGAGAGAGAGAGAGAGAGCCCTTAATGAGCCAGAGAAAGAGAGAGATAGAGTGAGAGATGTGGTTCCATCTACAGTAAATTAGTTCTGTATGTATACAAACATGGCAAAGAGTCAGATTTCTGTCAGATTCCTGCTACCTGTGACAATGAGGCCGGGAGCCCAGGTGTATAGCAGGAGCCAGAGAAAGTGAGAAAGTGTCTCATTATAAGTCCTGAAATAAACAAACCTGACTGTGGGCTTGTCTAATCATTCAGAACGTGTATAGTTGGAAGAGTTTGCTTAATTGTGATCCCCATTCACCTGGAGCAGAGTTTCTTACAACGGCATTCTTTATACACAAAGCCTCTCACGTTACAGAAAACCCTCACTAAATTCAGATCAATATTTTCCCTAATACTCTTGTCTGTGAATGCATTTGTAAATGGAGTAGTGATCTGAAGGAATTACTCACTAAACATTAAAAACACTTACAAACTATGCAAATTCCCCGTTCTCACAACATTCCAGGATTCACAGGTTAACAAGTCCACTTCAGTAAGTGTACCTAGGAAGAAAATGTCAATTCTAATCCATAGTGATGCTTTACAGATAATTCCCAGTCCTGTTTAAATGGTCCAAGGTGCCTTGTTTCAAATAAAACTCTTAATCATTCACTAACTCACTAAACTTATTAAATACAGAGTCAAACTGAAACACTTCATGAATTCCCAAACCAGCTAAGCAATTAACATCAAAACTATTTAACAAGTTTTTTTTTTTTTTTTTTTTTTTACAATGTCATTGATTAGTGTAACATTTCTGCGATTTTTTTCCACATACATTGAAAAAAATCAAAATGACATTTAATCAGAATCAGAATCAGAATCAACTTTATTGCCAGGCATGTTTTCAAATGCGAGGAATTTGTTTTAGTGACATAATCTCCACAGTGTAACAGAATGACATATGTAGTATAGATTAAATTGTATGTACACATATATAGGTGTGAAATGTGCAGTTAAAATAAACATATGAAATATACATATGCAAATAAGTATAATAGTATTAGTACTTAATAGTATTTAATTAATGTAATAGAATTATAGTATACAGTATATATTGAAGTTTAATAGTATTTAGATCTGTCTCACCTAAAGTCATTTGTATAATATAGCATAAATACATGATAGAATTGATGAACAATTTTTTTTTTTTTTTGGAGGCCCAATGACAGTAGGGTTATATTGGAAAGCAGGTAGCTCTTCTAATATAGCAATAATACATTCTTGTATAATAATCTACAGCATGATACAGTTTCCTTCCTTGTTACAAATTTAAATGCAGATGTTTCTTGTTGTTTTATGCAATTATTTATCTAAACTATAAGCATGGCTGGTTTAGTGCAACAAACATGTTTTAAACCACAGCAATGTTGAGTACATGAATCTGATTCAGAGTCAAAATGTATTGATTCATTTTCTATAACAGTATCTATAGTAAAACTTTCACAGGCACTTGGAAGTTTGGCAGATGCTCCACATAATATAAAAAGGGCATATAATTGATTTTTAAAATATATTTTACAAAATATCATGGTTAGAAATATGTTTTTGTTGTTGTGATGTTTAGAGATGACTTCAGGACAGAGCGTTTTTGTGTTTTCTGGATTCTCTGTAACATAACAAGCATTTCTTTTATTTTAAGATTTCAGGAAACAAACAATGGATGGTTTATAGATTGTAATTCCCATATATATGACATATATGCGATAATGAAATGAAATCTGACTTTACGAGTGTAAAGAGATATGCTCAGATTTCAGAGCAGAGCTGCAGAAAGGTTGATGAACTAAAACCGCACAAAAGTAGTGACCTTCTGTGATCAGAGAGATCATCTTCCCTTACAGTCATGCGATGCAGACGTGTGCTTTTAGCTGTGTTTATGATTATTGTAAAAGACATACTAATGTTTGGAATTTCCTATATAACTAATCCTGCTCATGAATCATTTGTAAAGGATGTACATCTCAACCTCAACGTAGGGATCAATGAGCGGCTCATTGAGGAGCAGAGGTAAATGTTTCATGTGTTGTCATGCAGCTGTCTCACTTTTAATGATATTGTTGAATGATGAATGCCTTGTTCGTGGATTGTCTGTTGTGTTTAATACCAAAATAATTGATTTAGGATGCAGTAACAAAGTATTTTGAACATGTGCAATAACAGAAATTTTGAAAAACGTGCAATATTACCTATGTGCAATACTGTATGTCTGTTAGTGTAACTACTTATTCATGGTCTCTTTTTATACATTTTTGTTTTGTATATACTATATATTATATTATGTCTATTCTTTTTATATATTTGCATTTTCTTACTTTTGATTCTGTAACAGTGAAATTTCCCCATTGTGGGACAAATAAAGGTGTACTGTATCTTATCTTATCTTATCTTATCTTATCTTATCTTATCTTATCTTATCTATCTTATTTTCTATAATGCAGAAGTCTATAAAGACTTCATGGCTTTCAGGTTAAAAAAAAATGCTTTCCTAATTAATATTAGGCACAGGTTGGAAATCATGTCTGACTTTTGCCTGAATAATATTTTGGCTATATTTCAGGCAAAGTCTTCACAGTCATATCTGTGGACATATTGGACATCATTATTGAGTTATTTTGTAAAAGGTAATGTAAACAACCACTAATAGAAACTTAATACTGTAGTTGCCCAAACTTTAGGGAAAAGGGTATGAACTCAACTGTGAAAGACCGTATTTATTTGTCCCAAATTGCAATTTTATTAGTTATAATATTTGGTGACAGAAATTTACTTCTCTGGATTTGCTCAGCATTTAGTATGAGGCTAATAGGAAAGTGAAGAAAATCTGTCCCTCCCAAAATCCATAAATAGCAAATTGGATTTCACTTTAAACAAATTAAATGTTATTGTAAAGATGCACAAACCTTTTTTTTTTCCTTTTTGGCACAAATTTCATTTATTTAACCCAAATAACATTCAGGTTTTCTATACAGTAGAAAACTTCCAAATAGGACTAAAGGACAGAATTATAGCAAATTTCACTTATTTAAAAAAATATAATTATTTTTATTTATATTATTTAAATATATTTATCTACAAACAAACAAACAAGCCTATCTACATACATACACATTATTTATATACATATGTTATTTACATATATATGCATATCTATATACATAACCTTGATGAATAACTAGATAGACATTCAGACAGATTTTTTTTTTTTTTTTTTTGTAAAGATTTAGTATAAGGCTACATCAGACTCTGAACATGTCCAAATATCATCAACAATTAATTTTGGGGTAAATGGAACAGTTACATTTATTTTAGCCAGTGACCTTTTTGATTTTATTTTAAAGTATTTACTTTAAAGATACAGCAAGTTACAATTTAAGGGTCTCTCTCTCTCTCTCTCTCTCTCTCTCTCTCTCTCTCTCTCTCTCTCTCTCTCTCTCTCTCTCTCTCTCTCTCTGTTACAGTGTGGGACATTTGTTTATGCTTGTGGCATGTTATGGGTCCACTTGTCCCCTTAGAGAGAAGCATCACCACAAATCAATAGAAACTTCTGACTGAGCTACTTCATCCTATGATCACACATTTCTATTCTGATGGGAGTCTCTTGCAGGATGACTCTTCCCTGTCCACAGGGCACAAGGGATCATTGAATGGTCTGATGGACATGAAATTTATGCTCATATTCTATAACCTTCATGTTTACTAATGGAGAAGCTACAGGAGATTTTTGTCCTTTTTTGTTCTCCAACATCATCATCATCAACGCACCAGCTCAGAATATGTTTTGGAAGAATTTGTACTGAGGCGCATTGAGGCTGTTCGGGTTGCTTGGATTTTCCTTTCATTTGACACCTGTATTTGTATAATAATCCTGAATTTGAAGTTTTTTTTAAAAGTTTGCTCCAAACTGGGTACTGTACATATAAAAGGGGGGTTTGACTGCAACTGTGGTATTTTGATATACAAAATGCATCAGCCACATCATTCTGGGTTTCATCCACACACAAGAGCCTGTAGAAACGTTTCATTCATTTGGATAAACTTCCAAAACTGTGACGTACTTTACAATGTTCACATATTATTAAGAATGGATACAGAGACTCAAGAAAATCTATAGGCTGTGCCAGATCCAAATTTTTGTCCCGGTGAACCCAGGTCTATGTTGGCTTTCCAGGTAAAGCACTCTGCACTCTGGATGTACATAACAGAGCAATGAATTAACTCTACCAACACAAGTGTGTTAAAGGAGGAGAAAAAAGTCAGGTGTACTTGAAATGCTGGGCTGAAATGAAAACCACTAGACAATGGTTCCAGTTTTGCCAGCGTGAATTGCTCCCATTAACTCACAGGCAATTCCATGTGACTGAAGTGGTACCAAAGGGCAGTCTCTTTTGCATGTTTAGTATGTATATTTTACGTGAAAATGGGAATATAGTCTACATAATTGGACCCTAAGGACCACTGGTGCTAAACAGCTAATTAACAGTGCACAACATGTACTGTAGTTGTACTAAAGGTACAAAAGATGCAACTTTTATTTTTCAATTTGTATGTAATCAGTGAGAGGTGCTGGAATAAATAGTTTATTATATATATTATCCATTGCATACTTTTGTATGGTTTAGCGTTTATTTTAATATCTACACATACAATAAGCACAATTTATAAGGGCTTATTTGTTATTTGTCTCATTTTTGAGAATTTGAGTTGATTAGGTCAGCAACCCATTAGTCACTGTATGAAAGAAAAAGAAAAGGCTCAGAAATATAAAACAATGGTGCCAGATTGGGCGGTTTACCCTGGAGTGTGATATTTTTAATCACACTGGGCTGGGAGATGTGAGTTGGCAAAGTTACAGTATGGGCTGGTTTAGCATGCACAAGGCGGGTTTAAAACTGCGAATGTGTAGAATGGAGTGAACCCAATCTGGCAACCCGGCTTGTAGCGCCACTGTGTAAAAGAGAAACGCAGCACAAACGTGGAGACTGCGAGGGAGCGCAAAGACGCGCGCATGCTGAAAGCAGGTAAGTCATGTTCTTTATCTAAAGAGAGGGGGAAAAGTTTGCACTACAATAAAAACTACATGATGCATCAACACCTGCAGGGTTTAGCAGTCCAACTGGACGCAAATGAACACTGCGAGAGTGAGAGGTGTT